>NW_015164748.1:161489-191607 GCF_001447785.1 Gekko japonicus
GCCCTCCAACTACAACCCTCCTTGTTTCTTTTGAATCATTGGAGCCATCCTGCCCCCAATGGGCTTATGAAAGAGTTGATAGAATTGTGTCTTGCGGCCGCTAGGAATGTTATTGCATTTCATTGGAAATCAAAGAAGACGCTGCTATTGAGTGACTGGTTCCTGAAACTGTGGGACTTCTTTTTACAGGACAAAGTTTCCACTACCATCCTACGATCCGAAAATCAACCCGTTCCTGACAATCTTCAAGAAAAATGGATGCCCCTCTTGGAAGCCTCAGCAGCACATAAAATTGACACCTCCCTGTTTGCCCTGCATAAACACCAGGACTTGCTTTCCTATTTTTAACTGTTTTTTATATTTAATAAAAAATTAAAAAAAAAAACGTAGTGCACACTTGCAAGAAGGTTTTACTTTATTGAAGCCATGAAGCACTTGAACAGAGCCACTGTTCAGAATAACGATTACTCAGAGAGCTGGAAAGGTTAAAGCAAGTTCATAATCATTACAGCCAATAAACATGGTTCCCGCGCGTGCCCAAAGGGTTTCTTGCGCACCCAAACCTTGAGAAAGCAACTGCTACTTTATTATAAATAATCATGCAATTCACACAGTCTCTACTAATTACAGACAAAGCAAAGCGCACTTGCTCTTCCTCTTGTGGCCTTGGCTAGAGAACGTTACATCAAAGCATGGTTGGCGTATACTGAAAGGAATGCAAAGCAACAGGGTAAATGTGCGCATGACGACCTGAGCACATGTATGGAGGGAGGGGGGAACAGCGTATAGAGAATTATACAGACAAGAATAAACATTTGGCAGTTTGCTGACAGCAGGGCAGATTAGGGAAGGGGCATTGCCCCAAGGGCCCTACAGTAGCTACAGGCCTCTACGCATTGAATGCTCATTGGGCAGCCATATGGCTACTAGAGGCTGTTTATTGGATGATGTATTGTATTACTTACTTCCCCAGTGTTTTTGGCTGTAAGGAATGGGCTGTTACTAATATCAGAGAGAGATCTTTTTGCTAAAGCAGCAAGTGAGATGGTTATGACACAGTTTTTCTATACACTGTAGCAACAATAATTGAGAAGATACTTACCAGTCCTGCTGAGTTCAATCTGCATAATTGCAACTCTGTTGGAAAGTATGATTGCACCGGACTCATTGTCACAAATTTCATGGCAGAAGACTGTTGAAGGCAGAGAACCAGCACGAATCCTGGTCTGCAGTTACCAAAGTGGATGAATCTGACAGATGGAAACTGACAATTGGAATACATCAAATATATCCAGCTCTGTATTCTCCAATTGTGAAGCTCAGTTTATGCAACATATTATATAGTTTGTATTTCATTTTGTTTAAATTTGTGTAATCCACTCTTTTGTATGGTCTTTTATAACCAGTGTGGTGCAATGGTCAGAGTAGGACCGGGGAGACCCAGGTCTCCATCCTTCCTGTGCCCGGGAAGCCCAGTGTGTGGCCCTGGGGCCAGCCGTGTGACCTCAGCCTAAAATCCACCTCAGAGATTTGTTTTGAGGGGAAAACGGAGGAGAGAAGGACCATGTAAACCACGGTGGATCCACATTCGGGTGAAAGGTGGGAATGAATTAACTAATTTAAAAAACTCCTAGGTTTCTATAAGACAGGCAGACAAGAAATAAAGAAAGGAAGTAAATAAATAATTCCAGCTGTGCTTGTGTGCAGACGCCTGGAGCTTCCTTGACTTGCATGCAGATGTGTTGTTTGATGCCCCTCACAAAGTGCAGGATGCAAGTCAACCGGGAAGCTGGGCATCGCATGTCTAGAGTCATTGCATCTCTGTAATGTTCCACTGTAAAGGGTGAGCCTCTGGGTCACAGACAATTCTGCAGAAGGAAGGGATTTGAAGGTTGCTGCTGATTTGTTTGCCAGGTTTCGTGTCTCATTACCAATGCTGATTTCTACTACCTCTCTGCATATCACACTTAATCCAGTCACACCTGCTATTGTCATTTGTCTGCTAATGTCATTTTGCATCTGAAATCACTCCACTTTCCAGTACATAGGACAGATGGACTGACATTCTACCTGTATCTGAAGAAGTGAGCAGTGACTCAGGAAAGCTCATACCCTGCCACAAATTGTGTTAGTCTTTAAGGTGTTCCTGGACTCTTGCTCTTTTCTAAGGCAGAGATAAGTTTCCTATTATTCCATGTCGGCAAGTGATGAACTTTTCCAGGCTGGCTCTGTAGACAAAACTTACATTCAATTCTAAAATTAGACACTCTTGTGCCACGAGAGATATTTGCACCAAAACAGTCCATTCATTCCAAATGCAAGCTGAATACCAGACAACAACTTGATTGTTTTGTGATCTTGTGGGCAGCACAAAAAATGCAGTACAACTAGGGTTGCCAAACCCCCCAGTTTGGGGGGGGGGGTCTACCCGCCGCCAGCCAAAACCAGGCCGCCAACACCCACAGCCACCCATCTCTCTCCCTTTAAGTGTGTGGAACGTAGCCGAGAAACTTAAGCCGAGAAACTTAAGCATGATGATCAGGCAGAGAACAAGTAAACAGAAACACAAGACAAGGTGCTTTAAAAGACATAACAGTGTTTAAAAGGCAAAATAAACAGAATCTAATGCAGCTACCTATTACTCCTTGACTGTTAATACTCAAGCCCTACAGCCTGCCAGGCTACACTGCCTGTCCTCACTCTCTCGGGTGAGGGATCCTTCTCTTCCCCAGACCAGCCTGTCCCCTCAGTGAGACCAGGCCACAGGGAGAGAGAGACGAAAGAATACAGTCCCCTGCAGTTCAGCTCTCAGAGAAAGAACACCATTTCCCACAGTTAACAGCTTGTCAGAATCTTTGAACTCCCATTGGCTATAACCCTCTCTAAGCCTTATGGGGATTGTAGGCTGCCTGCTTTCACTGCCATGCAGGTCTCTCCTGGGACCAGGCCGCACCAGGCCCTGCTCCCAGTCCTGCACAGATCTCCAGAGACCTACACAGATCATGACAACCTTCAAAAGAAGAATATAAACTTTTAGAAACAGCTGAGATGGACAAATTGACTCTGCTCTTACAAGGCAAGCGTGAAGATATCTTTGAAAAAACAAGGTCAAGACTTTATAAATGGATTGAGTGGTACCTTAAGTGACAGTTGTTGTAACCATTAAAAATTATATATAGAAATAGTAACAGAAATAGAAACTTTATCTATGATATATGCATATATAATGTATTAGCATAGGTGCAAAAATTATTGATGTACAAAAAGAAAATCTTAAGCACTAATAGAATGTACTCCGGATTGCTGCTTGTGTGTTTTGTCTGTTTGTTTGTGTTGGTGTCGATGTTGATATTATGTGTTGGAAAAAAATTTTTTTTTAAAGAAGAAGAAGAAGAGTCCGCTGAACATGGGGGTATATGATATGTGGCAGTCCAAACCTTATTCTGGGATGCAGAGGACAAGGAGTCAAATCGGTTCCTTATCCAAAGCTTTTTTGAAATACAGGCTTCTTGGGGGCAATCCAAATAGAAACCTGTGGGTCTGGAACCAGTATTTGAACCAGGCACCACTGCATGTCATCTTGCAGGAAACAGTCTCCAGAGTGTGGGGATGTGTTATTTGGGGTGGTCCAAGGAGTTTTTTGGGGTGCATCATGACCCAAGCCTAGGGGTACCCCACTTTGGAGCAGCTGGCACAAGAACTGCACTTTGAATCATGAAACAGGGTATCTCCTTTTGAGGGGGAGAGTCCGGTGAACCTGTGGGTGTATGATGTGTGGTGGTCCAGAGCTTACTTTGGGGTTCAGAGCTTTCAAACTCTCCGCAGTGTTTTTGGTTGAATTCATGAATGTTGCAAATAAGGAATGAAGATGGGACTGGGAATAAGGAAACAACTTCAGCCTTGTCGCCCAAGCCAGTGTTTGAACCGGTCACCAATGTATGTCCTGGGGGGGGGGGGAGTCTCTGGAGTGTGGAGGGTATCAGTAGGGAGCGGTGGCGCAAGCAATAACAACGCTTGCATGTAACAACAGAACAGCCCCCGTGGCTGTTCGAGACCCACCGCGGCTGGGGTGAGCTCCCGGCCCCCAGTCCTAGCTCCCGCCCACCCAGCGGTTTGGCAGTAAAACATATAAAGCTGATAAATGGGTACCTACCCTTAGAAGGTTAGGGGGCACCCTCCTCTGTGTGGGGACGTGGTGGAGTTCGGCAACAGCGATGACGGCGGCAGGCGATGGTACCAGCAATGGCGCGGCGGCAGCGGTGACGACGAGGGCGGAACAACAGTATGGCAACACGATGCGGCAATCCCTGGTGGCCAATGGGAACAACAGCACCCAGTACCTGGTGCCCGATGACGGAGAAAGTGGAGCGACAGAGAAGCGCACGGCAACACAAGCGGCACAGGCGCAACGGAGCGACTATGAGCAGAGCTGAGCCGGGACTGCTGTGGGCCGTGCGCTGGAAGATCCACGCCAGGAAGGAACCAACCGCAGATGCACGCTAATACAGTGAACTGCCGGAGAGCCGCGAGCAGCAAACCCACCCAGGTGCTGGTAGGAAGAAACCCCACCCCTGAAATAATGTGGCCATAGAATTAGGAATACCTGCACTTGCAACACAATTGTAAACCGCTCTGAGACCTTCGGGTCTGAGCGGTATAGAAGTCGAAATAAATAAATAAATAAATAAATAAATTTGGGGTGGTCCAAAGCAGGGGTCTTTTCGTAGAAAAAGAGCGGCAGGAGCTCATTAGCATATAGTATGCTAATGAGCTACTAGGCTATTAGCATATGTCACGCCCCCTGGAAGTGATTTCAGAAGTGGAAGCAAAAGGGAGGGAGGCATCTTCAAAAGCCTCCCCTGCCCTTCCCTTCCCCAGCTGGCCTGCGGGGGGGGGGGAAGGGGTTTAAAGTTTAAACCCCTTCTCACTAGAGTTGGGCCACAGAAGGAGAAAAGAGGGAAGGAAAGAAAGAGAGTAGAGAGAAGGAAAGAAGAAAGAAAAGAGGGAAAGAAAGAGAAGGAAAGAAGGGAAAAAAGAAGAAGGAAAGAGGGGATAAAAAGAGAAAAGGGAAAAGGGGATAAAAAGAGAGAAGGAAAGAGGGAAAGAAAGAGAAGGAAAGAAGGAGGAAAAGAAAGAGAGAAGGGAAGAAGGAGGGAAAGGAGGAAAAAAGAGAAGAGAAGGTGGGAAAGAAAGAAAGAGAGAAGGAAGGAAAGGAGGAAAAGATGGGAAAGAGATGGAGGGAGGGAGGGAGAAAGGGAGGCTCTTCCACCACCACCCCACCAAGCCCCCGCCAACCCCACTCCTGCGGATCCCTTACAGCTTCGGCGCAGGCATGGGTAACTCGGCTGCGGGGCTCTCCGGGCCTTCCCCTGGCCCCAGCGCTTCAGCGCGGGCCCGGGGGACTCTGTTGCGGGGCTCTCCAGGCTTTCCCCGCTTCTGCACTTCTGCGCAGGCCCAGGGGACCCGGCTGCGGGGCTCTCTGGGCTTCCCACAGCCCCAGCGCTTCTGTGGTGCTCCGGCGCGCTCCAGCCCCAAAAGACCCCTAGTCCAAAGAGTGTTTTGCGGTGCATTGTGGCCCCAGTATCTGCCTGTGCAGTTGACCTGGGGGAACCCCACTTTGGAGCAGCTGGCACATGATATGGCCTTTCGACCAGGAATAGGGTTGCCAGGTCCTAGGCTCTCACTGGCAGGGGTGGAAGGGAGCTTTCCTAGAGTGTGGGACAGGGTGATGTAACCATGCACAGTGTGAGAGGAAAGAACGCAGAAGAGTAAAAGAACACAGTCCCCTTCAGTTTAGCTCTGTGAGGGGAAAGAACACTGTTTTCCACAGCCCACAAAGTATGTATCAACACCTCACACAATCGCTGAACACTGATTGGCTACAACTGTCACTAAGCATTATGGGGATTGTAGGCTATGTCTGCTTTCCACTGCCATGCAGGTCTCTCCTGGGACCAGGCCGTACTAGGCCCCGTCTCCCAGTCCTACACAGATCATGACACAGGTCCTAGGCTCTCACTGGCGGGGGTGGAAGGGAGCTTTCCTAGAGTGGGGGACAGGGTGATGTAACCATGCTGTCAGCAAGCTGCCATTCTGTTTTCTGTGACCTCTGTGTACATATCCTTTCCCTGTTGCACCCGGCTTGTTTTCTATCATCCTGCTCCTGCGTTGGAATGCACAAGATAACTGCTGGAGGTTGTGTGGGGGAGAAGATGCTGTAATGCTTGCCTATTGCTTTTCTCATGAGTACTGCACCTGTGTTTTGTCTGATGTTCTGCCTGGTTCCCATGGACTGGGCGCGCAACCGTTTCATTAGTCCGCCAGCGGGAATGCTATTCATTGGATCTGTATCTGTTTGAATTTCCTTTATTATGCTTGACCTAACTGTGTATCCCCAGTTCTAACAAAGAACGTGTTTGAGTATGTCTTCAACGCTTTGAAATAAATTTTGCTTTTCCTGAAAACGTGGATTTATTCTCGATGCTTGGGTTCCAACATATTGTTAGAACTCTCTTTCTCCTATCGTTCTGAATCTGGCATGATCATGAGCGGAACTGAGGGAAACCTACATAACACGGAGGGGGACTCAGGATCGGTCCCACATACCTCCGCTCCTTTGGTGTTCACGACTGCAGCCTCGGTGGAGGGTGCCGTGGGGGGAACGATTCCCCGCCTGCCTGCACATCTGTCTTGGCCGCCTCCGACCCCTTCGCACTGGGGTCCGCGGAAGACTCAACAGCAGGATGACTGGACTATGTACAACACTCAGGGCACCCGAGAGGTGTACTCCCGTCGGGGGAGCGGATTACGTGAGAGTCTGTTTGACAAGGGATTGTTCCCGGAGCCGGGGACTACCTCGGAGAAGGGGAGTTCCAAGCAAGACCTCGAGGAGTGGATGTTCGAGCCATCGGGGCCGCGAGGCCACGCAGAAGATGAGGAGGGCACCGGAGCCTTCCAAACGGAAGAGGACTATGACCCACCCCCGGACTATCGACCTCGGGACCCCATCCCGGAGGAAACTACCGGGGAACGACTAGCAGAACTGGAAGACTCGGTGAGAGACTTAATGCGGGCATTCCAGGATGTGATGGAAGGTCTGCCGGGAATGATGGACGTTAGAATGGCTAATTTCCTTGACGCACACGCCGCGCAGCAACAAGTTGCTCCTGCACCGGGATTTCCCGCGCCGCCGATGCCTGCTCAACCGCTGAGGGGCGTTAGAATGGCTAATTTCCTTGACGCACACGCCGCGCAGCAACAAGTTGTCCCTGCACCGGGAGTTCCCGCACCGCAGGTGCCTGCTCAGCCGCCGACGGGACCTCCGCTGCAAGTACCGGGAGTTCCCGCGCCGCAGGTGCCTGTCCAGCCGCCGGCGGGACCGCCTCAGCAAGGGCCTGTGCAACAGCCGATGCCGGGGGGTCCGCCGGTGCCGGGTCTGCCGCCACCGATGAGGCCAATGCCAGCGGGGCCACCGGTTGGTCCGGGTCTCCCTCTCAGGGGAGTTCCGGGTCAGCTGGGACCGTTGGTACGGCCTCCATGGCCCAGACCCAAAGATCTACTGGAGGCTACCTTTGACGGCAACCCAGATGAACTCGCTTTCTTCACGGTGAGAGTGCATAAATTCGTAGAAGAGAGCCGACACCTGTTCCGAAATGAAGCTGGTCTTATTGATGTCATCTCGGCAAGACTAAAAGGAGACGCCGCCACATGGTATGTTGGACTGCACAATGACCGCGGTCCGGAACTTTTGAATTTGCGAGCATTCATGTGGGCGCTGCGGGCGAGGTTTGAAGATGTCAACGCGAGCCAAAGAGCTAAAGCGTTTCTCCGCACCTACCGCCAGAATAAGAAGTCGGTTCGCGAGTACACACTGGAATTCCACAAGCAGGCAGCAAAGCTCCGAGACTACCCTGATCATATATTGGCTGAGATGTATCGATTGGGACTCAACGCAGACATCCGAGAAACGGTTCTGAAGACTGTCAATCCTGTCTCCCTGATGGCCTGGACCCAGGAAGCTGAAAATGCAGAGGATCGGCTCACCACCATCAAACTCGACTTGGCTGCTACGACCAACAGACCCGCCGCTGCCAGTGCCTCCAGACCCAAGACTCAACGCCTGTCGGAATCGGCACGAGAACTACGTATGAAGATGGGGCTCTGTCTCAAGTGCGGGGAGAAGGGGCATTTCGCTGTGGATTGTGGCAGCCGTCAGGTAAAAGACAAGCCGCCTACTCCAAGCCCGAAGACACCGCTGACGGGGAAGAAGGGGATGGCTAAACCGCGTTTCTCCAAAGCTCTGCAGGCGGCCCAAGGCCTGGAGGGAATCGAACCGTCTGCTGCCGAGTCAGAAGAGGAGGTGGTGGCTGAAACGGCGGAAAACGACAACGGCCTGTTGTGAGAGGCGCAAAACGACACGGCCATTCTAGCTCTGCGCCCAAGGTGGTGAGAGAAACCCCTTCCCTGTTTTTCGTGACTGTCTCGTTAATGAATCCGCTCCTGGGGACCCACGTTAGGGTGAGAGCGTTGATTGATTCTGGGTGTGGGAGGGATCTCATCAGCCCTAGAGTGTTATTGGCACTGGAAGCGGGGATAGTCCCCTTGAAGTCTCCCATCATTTTTACCCAAATGGATGGGGCACCCATGGAACCTTGTACACACGAGACTATGGCTTTGCGGTTGGGGGCTGGCGATCATTGGGAATCCAGATCCTTCATTGTTACCCCTAAATCGCAGTTTGACTTAGTACTGGGGAGTCCCTGGTTGTTTACCCATGACCCTTACATCTTGTGGGAAGAAGGGGTTGTCAAATTTGTGTCGGCTAAATGTGTAGATCACTGCTGGTTGGACTCGTGGGGGGACCAGCCGACCGCACAGTTCCCCTGCGGCGCTTTGCAGCCGGAAGAGTTAGCTTCTTTGCCTCGAGAGTATAGAGACTTGGCGAAAGTGTTTGGCGAAGATGAAGCTAACGAATTGCCCCCCCATCGCTCTACTGACTGTGCTATTGAACTTTTGCCTGACTGTAAATTACCTAAAGGTAAAATCTATGCGATGGGGCCGGCTGAGAAAGTTGAACTGCGGAACTTTATTGATAAAAACTTAGCCCGAGGTTTCATTCGCCCGGCTTCCTCCCCTTTCGCCGCGCCTGTACTTTTCCGAAAGAAGAAAGACGGGGGGCTTAGATTGTGCACTGATTATAGGGGTCTGAACGCTGTTTCTTTGTCCAATGCCTACCCCCTCCCGCTAATCAAGGACTTGGTAGCTGAGGCCACCAAGGGCAAAATCTTCTCGAAACTTGACCTCCGAGATGCATATTTCCGTGTGCGCATTCGGGAGGGGGATGAAAGTAAGACTGCATTTAATACCCCTTTGGGGCAGTTTGAGTACCTCGTTATGCCCTTCGGGCTTCAAGGGGCTCCGGGGGTCTTCATGAACCTAATCAATGAGGTCCTACATGAGTTCTTGTTCAAAGGAGTGGTCCTTTACCTTGATGACGTGTTGCTGTACTCTCAGGACCTCCCGTCGCATATTAAATTGGTGCGCCAGGTCCTTAAGCGACTTTATGAACACCACCTGTTTGCAAAGCTGTCAAAATGTGAATTCCACAAGACATGCATTGACTTTTTGGGTTATCGCATCTCTGGGGGGAAGGTGGAAATGGACCCTGCTAAAATACAGGCTGTACTTGACTGGGAACCCCCCAGGACCCGCAAACAATTGCAAATGTTCCTCGGATTCGCCAATTTTTATAGAAATTTCATCCAGAATTTCGCTCAAATTGCCCTTCCTCTGACTGATTTGCTAAAGACCAAGGGGAAGGGGTTTGATGCTACGAAACCAGGCGCCCCGCTTAAATGGTCCCCTGCTTGCGCAGAGGCTTTTGAGAAACTTAAACTGATGTTCACCTCTGAGCCAGTGCTGGCGCGCCCTGATGAAACTAAAAAATTCATTGTCCAAACTGATGCCTCGGATGTGGCAATGGGGGCCGCTATTTTGCAAGAAGGGGAAGATGGTCGTTTACACCCCCTCGCATTTGTGTCTAAAAAGTTTTCTGACGCTGAACGAAACTGGGGGATTTGGGAGAAGGAGGCATCAGCGATCCGGCTGGCTCTCTCCACTTGGAGGCAGTGGTTGGAGGGGGCGCAACTGCCATTTGAAGTCTGGACTGACCATAAAAATCTGGAAATGCTGAAATCCCCCCGTTCTCTCAACGCTAAACAACTTCGTTGGGCGGACTTCTTTGCTAAGTTTCGATTCACTCTTCGTCATTTCCCTGGGACGGCTAATTCCCTGGCTGACGCGCTCTCACGCCTCCCACAACATGACAGTCAGCGTGAAATCATCATGGACTCTGTTTTTTCCCCCTCCCACCTGGGGGGGGCTGTGGTCACCCGTGCGCAAGCGCGCTCGATTCCGCGCTCTGATGAAACTTCGCCTTCCCTTTTCCCTGGGGGGGGGGGGGCTGGGTCCAGAAATATATGTCTGCTTTTACTGCTGATGATGATGCCTCCCTGAAAGCGTTGCCAGATTGTGTCCGTAGCCCTGAAGGTCTGATTTATTCTGGAGACAAACTGTATGTGCCTATTTCAATGAGGAGGGAGGTGATGGAGTCTGCTCACGGTTCGAAACTGGCAGGGCATTGGAGTTTTGTTAAATCTCTGCAACTCATCCGCAGACAGTTCTGGTGGCCACAGATGCGCAAAGACCTCTTGACTTTTGTTCGGTCCTGCCAAACCTGTGCCTTGACTAAACCCAGAGTGGGCAAGCCTCCTGGTCTTCTGCAGCCACTCCCTACCCCATCGAGACCGTGGGAAGTGGTGTCCATGGACTTTATTACTGACCTCCCTGCGAGCAAAGGGAACACTGTTATTTGGGTGGTTGTTGATTTATTTTCTAAGCAAGCTCATTTTGTGCCTTTTCCTTCCTTGCCTACAGCTCAGAGGTTGGCGAAATCGTTTATGTCTCACGTGGTGAAAATTCATCAATTACCTGCTAAATTAATTTCTGACAGGGGGACCCAATTTGTTTCTAAGTTTTGGAGGGAACTTCTTTCCATTTTAGGGGTGGAACAAGGGCTCAGCAGCGCGTATCATCCTGAGACTGACGGACAAACAGAACGAGTTAATCAGACCCTGGAGCAATATCTTCGTTGTTTTACTAATTATCAACAGAATGATTGGTGTGAATTGTTGCCTCTTGCTGAATATTGTTATAACAATACTGTCCATAGCTCCACGGGCATGTCTCCTTATAAAGCTGTCTCTGGTTACGACAGCCCCCCCCTCCCTTTCCTGGAGGGGATGGGCCAACGTCCTGTGGGGGATGCTGATACATGGTGTATGTCCTTGCAAAATGCATGGCCTCTGCTATGCCAAACGCTTGACGCAGCCAAGGCTGCTTACAAGACCCAGGCAGACAAGGGTAGGGTGGTGGGGTTTGATCTGAAACCTGGGGATCTTGTGTATGTCTCGACCAAGAACATTAAGATGCTGCGACCTAGCAGGAAATTGGGGTGGAAGTTCATTGGTCCATTCAAAGTGCGTAAAGTCATAAATGATGTGGCGGTTGATGTTGTTTTGCCTAAGAATTTACGTGCTCTGCATTCTGTTTTTCACATGAGCCTGTTGAAGAAGGATCCTGGCCCGTCTCCCTGGAGACCAGCAGTTACTCCTCCTCCACCTGTCATTTTGGAAGGGGATGAACATTTTGAGATCGCTGATATCCTTGATTGTAAATTGAAACGTGGTAAACTCTGGTACCTTATCGAATGGGTTGATTTCGGTCCCCAGCACCGCGAATGGGTGGAAGAAGGGGATATTCGGGCCCCTTACCTGATCCGTAGTTTCCACAAGAGGTTCCCGGACAAACCGGGAGGTCTCCCGCCCAGCCCGGGAGATCTCCCGCCCGACCCGGGAGGTGTGTTGTAAGTGTATTTTAAGGGGGGCAGTATGTCAGCAAGCTGCCATTCTGTTTTCTGTGACCTCTGTGTACATATCCTTTCCCTGTTGCACCCGGCTTGTTTTCTATCATCCTGCTCCTGCGTTGGAATGCACAAGATAACTGCTGGAGGTTGTGTGGGGGAGAAGATGCTGTAATGCTTGCCTATTGCTTTTCTCATGAGTACTGCACCTGTGTTTTGTCTGATGTTCTGCCTGGTTCCCATGGACTGGGCGCGCAACCGTTTCATTAGTCCGCCAGCGGGAATGCTATTCATTGGATCTGTATCTGTTTGAATTTCCTTTATTATGCTTGACCTAACTGTGTATCCCCAGTTCTAACAAAGAACGTGTTTGAGTATGTCTTCAACGCTTTGAAATAAATTTTGCTTTTCCTGAAAACGTGGATTTATTCTCGATGCTTGGGGATCCAACACATGCACAGTGTCCCTGACATGATGTCGTCACACAGAAGTTACATCATCACATCAGAGACATCACGCAGCGATGCTCTGGTATTTTAGGCAAAACTCTATGAGTTTTTCTCAAAATACCGGAGCATTGCTGCACAATGTCCCCAGCGTGATGACATCCCTTCCATGTGACATTATCACGTCAAGGACGTCATGCCTGGTTGTGGCTGTTTGGGGCGGGGTTTCCCCTGCTGGCCAGCAGTGGGCAGGATATCACAAAACTGGGGGATCCCCCACTCCCACCTGGGGGCTGGCAACCCTAACCAGGAAACAGCATATATCCTCTTGAAGGGGAGAGTCCCCTGAATGTGTGGGTGTATGATATTGTCAGGTTCTGCAGCAAGTAAATCTCCACACACGTTTCCAAGGAAGCGTTATGCTTTATTAGATTACAAAACTGGTACCCTATCCACAGGATTATTGTTAGGAATGACCATGGGGCGGAAACATCCTTACATATAGTAGGACGAGGCAAATGGCTAAGCAAATGAAATTCGAGTGCGTGGGGGAATTCTCCCGACGGGAGGATACATGATAATCGGGAGAGTCGCAGTGCCTCATGAGAGCCGAAAGATTCACACCAGGGGTGGAATGCAAGCCCTCCCTCCTTCACAAGGCCAGACAGATAGTGCCGTCTGGCAGAACTGGCTCCCACGGTCTCCCAAGCATTGTTTACAGCAAGCGGCAGAGCAGCGAGCAAGCCAGGATTAGAGACGGGAACAAGCAAAACATGGCAGCTAGCTGACAGATATGTGGTGGTCCAAACCTTATTTTAGGGTGCAGAGGGCATGGAGTCATTCCAGTTCCTTATTCAAATCTTTTTTGAACTACAGGCCTCTTGGAGGCACTCAAAACAGAAGCTTGTGGCACTCGAACCAGTGTTTGGACCGGGCACCACTGTTATGTCTTCTTGCAGGGGACAGTCTCCAGAGTGTGGGGATGTGATTTGGGGTGGTCCAACAAAGAGTGTTTTAGGGTGCAGCCTGGCCCCAGTGTCTGTCTGTGCAGTTTTCCTAGAGGCACCCCACTTTAGAGCAGCTGGCACAGCAAGTGAGCTTTGGACCAGGAAGCAGGATATGTCCTCTCGAAGGGGAGAGTCCCCTGAACACGGGGGTGTATGATTTATGGTGGTCCAAACCTTATTTTGGGGTTCAGAACTTTCAAACTCTTTTTAATGTTTTTGGTTCAATTCATGAATAAGTCACAAATAAGGAATGAATAAGAAACGAATAAAGAACCGGGGGCCTGGGAACCAACTTCAGCCTCCTGTTGTGCAGAATGCTGACCAGGCCAACTAGGTTTACTGAACTTACTGTATCATGACACACACACACACACCTTCCTGTGGCAATGACTGGCAGGGAAATATTTGGTAAAGTTGGGCAAGCCGTATAGAACTACCAGTTTCCGCACATTTCCTCCTGATGTGTGGTAAAATGCTTCTCACCACAACATAGCAGAGGATACCGATGATCAAGATACCTGAAAATGAGAGAGTTTGGTGTAGTGGTTAAGTGCGTGGACTCTAATCTGGGAGAACCGGGTTTGATTTCCCACTCCTCCCCTTGCACCTGGCTGGATGACCTTGGGCAAGCCGTAGCTCTGACAAGAGCTGTTCTTGAAAAAGAGCAGTTTCTGTCAGAGTTCTCTCATCCACACCTACCTCCCAGGGTATCTGTTGTGGGGAGGGGAGGGGAAAGGAGTTTGTAAGCCGCTCTGAGACACCTTTTGGCTGCCAGGGCCACGGGGTATAAATCCAATCTCCTCCTCCTCCTCTATGCTAGTTTTGGTCATCTATATGAGTTCTTTCAGCGAAGCTTGTCCACCATTACAGATGTTGTTACTGAAGAGTCCTGAGGGTCTCTGGAACACAGTCTGAAAACAATTGGCACAGATACCTCGGCAGCCACTCCCTCCCACGTGCCCCTTGTTTGTCATTTCGACATCAGCTATATAAGGAGGCCTGGGACCCCACCCCCACCCCCGGCTGCTGACCTTGTCACTGGGGCTCAGGAAGATCAGTTGCCTGATTATTGAAGGGAAAGGCTCAGTGATTCTCCAAAGGTTGTTTGCTCTCAGGCACATCCACACTGGGGGACATACTCAGATCTACGTAAATTAAGGCCTTGTCGTATATCAGCTTGCAATGGCTTATGATTCTGACAAGCAGGGGCCTCCACAATTCAGATTCTATTCTGGTAACATAGGGAGGCCAGCCTCCACCTGGGGCCTGGGGAGCTCCTGTAACCACAGCTCATCTCCAGACTAGAGAGATGAGTTCCCCTGGAGAAAAGGGATGCTTTGGAGGGTGGGCTCTCTGTGGCATTATGTACCCCACTGAGGTCCCTGCCCTCCCCAGGCTCCATCCCCCAAATCTCCAGGAGTTTCCCAGCCTGGAGATGACAAACCTACCCCCACCCCCACCCCATTGGCCAAGGGGGTCCCTGGCAGCCCTATGGAAACTGCCAATTGGTGCACACACTGCCTCTCTCTCGAGGGAAGCCTTCAATGTTTTTTCCCCCATGCAACAAGTGAAATCTAAGAGGTCATGCCCTTCATCCAACTCCTGCAAAAATATCAACCACCACACTTTCCATTAGCTCGCTGGCCATTCTGTGCTTGCTTGCTCCTACCCTAGTCCAGCAACTGTGTAGGTATAAAGTTAAGCTGAAGCATGTGATTTATTTTGCAAATGATAGAGCTAATTTGCCTGAAGGATTTACAAAACATGAGAATTCCTTGGTGTACAAGGTGACAAGGGAAGCCTAGAAAACAAAACTTTTCACTTGTTCTTTGGTAAAAAAAAAAATCAATGGATGCCCTGACCAGGGGCTGTTTGGTTTCTTTTTCTGCTGTTTGTTGTTCAGTCGCACAGTCAAGTCCGACTCTTCATAACCCCATGGACCAGATCACGCCAGGCCTTCCTGTCTTCCGCTGTCCTCTAAAGTTTGCTCAACTTCATGTTCGTTGCATCTATGACACTGCCTAACCATCTCATCCTTTGCCGTCCCCTTCTTCTTTGACCTTCAATCTTTCCCAGCATCAGGGTCT
Organism: Gekko japonicus; assembly: GCF_001447785.1. Classification (NCBI taxonomy): domain Eukaryota; kingdom Metazoa; phylum Chordata; class Lepidosauria; order Squamata; family Gekkonidae; genus Gekko; species Gekko japonicus. The sequence goes on from NW_015164748.1 coordinate 176,950, forward strand.
TCTCCAGTGAGTGCTCCCTTCTCATTTGGTGGCCAAAGTATTTGAGCTTCAGTTTCATTATCTGGCCTTCCAGGGTACAGTCAGGGTTGATTTCTTTGAGGATTGACTGATTTGATCTTCTTGCAGTCCAAGGGACTCTCAAGAGTCTTCTCCAGCACCATAGTTCAAAAGAATCTATTCTTCAGCGCTCGGCCTTCCTTATAGTCCAACTCTCGCAGCCATACATGACTACTGGGAATACCATTGCTTTGACCATGCGGACTTTTGTTGGCAGGGTGATGTCTCTACTTTTTATCATGCTGTTTAGGTTCCCCATCGCTTTCCTCCCAAGGAGCAGGCGTCTTTTAATTTCATGGCTGCTGTCACAGTCTGCGGTGATCTGGGATCCCAGGAACGTGAAGTCTGTCACTACTTCCACAGCTTCCCCTTCTATTTGCCAAGGAGTGATGGGGCCGGATGCCATGATCTTAGTTTTTTTGATGTTGAGCTTCAAGCCCACTTTTGCGCTCTCCTCTTTTACCCTGAGCAAGAGGCTCTTAAGGTCCTCTTCACTTTCTGCCATTAGAGTGGTATCGTCTGCATATCTGAGGTTGTTGATCTTTTCCCCAGCAATCTTAATTCCCGCTTGTGATTCATCCAGGCCAGCATTTCGCATGATGTACTCTGCATATATATTAAATAAGCAAGGTGACAATATACATCCTTGTCGTACTCCTTTTCCTATGCTGAACCAATCAGTTGTTCCATATCCGGTTCTAACTGTCGCTTCTTGGCCCTTATACAGGTTTCTCAAGAGACATGTGAGGTGGTCTGGTACTCCCATCTCTTTAAGGCCCTGCCATAGTTTGTTGTGATCCACACAGTCAAAAGCTTTAGCATAGTCAATGAAGCAGAAGTAGATATTTTTCTGGTACTCTCTTGCTTTCTCCATAATCCAGCGAATGTTGGCAATTTGATCTCTAGTTCCTCTACCTCTTCGAAACCCAGCTTGTACTTCTGGTAGTTCTCTATCCACGTACTGTTGAAGCCTAGCTTGTAGGATCTTGAGCATGACCTTGCTAGCGTGTGATATGAGTGCAATTGTGCGATAGTTTGAACATTCCTTGGCATTGCCCTTCTTTGGGATTGGAATGTATACTGACCTTTTCCAATCCTGTGGCCACTGTTGCGTTTTCCAAATTTGCTGGCAAATGGAGTGCAGCACTTTAACAGCATCATCTTCTAAGACTTTGAATAGCTCAGCTGGAATACCATCACCTCCACTAGCTTTGTTGTTAGCAATGCTTTCTAAGGCCCATTTAACTTCACATTCCAGGATGTCTGGCTCGAGGTCAGTGATTATACCGTCGTGGTTGTCAAGGACATCGAGGTCTTTCTTGTATAGTTCTTCTGTGTATTCTTGCCATCTTTTCCTAATCTCTTCTGCTTCTGTTAGGTCCCTACCGTTTTTGTCCTTTATCATGGCCAGCTTTGCATGGAACGCTCCCTTGATTTCTCCAACTTTCTTGAAGAGATCTCTAGTCCTTCCCATTCTATTGTTTTCTTCTATTACTTTGCACTGTTCATTCAGGAAGGCCTCCTTATCTCTCCTTGCTGTTCTCTGGAAATCTGCGTTCAGTTGGGTAAATCTTTCCTTTTCGCCTTTGCCTTTCGCTTTCCTTCTTTCCTCTGCTATTTGTAAAGCCTCATCAGAAAGCCACTTTGCTTTCTTACATTTCTTTTTCTTTGGGATGGTGGTGATTGCTGCCTCCTGTACGATGTCACGAACCTCTGTCCATAGTTCTTCAGGCACTCTATCTATCAAATCCAGACCCTTGAATCTATTCTTCACCTCTACTGTATATTCATCAGGGATGCGATCTAGGTCAAACCTGAATGGCCTCGTGGTTTTCCCAATTTTCTTCAGTTTAAGTCTGAATTTTGCAATGAGTAGCTCATGATCTGAACCACAGTCAGCTCCAGGTCTTGTTTTTACTGACTGGATAGAGCTTCTCCATCTTTGACTGCAAATTATATAGTCAATCTGATTTCGGTGTTGCCCATCTGGTGATGTCCATGTGTAGAGTCGCCTCTTAGGTTGTTGGAAAAGGGTGTTCGCTATGACCAGTGTGTTCTCTTGACAAAACTCTGTTAACCTTTGCCCTGCTTCATTTTGCTTTCCAAGGCCAAACTTGTCTGTTATTCCAGTTACCTTTTGACTTCCTACTTTAGCATTCCAGTCCCCTATGATGATGAGGACATCATTTTTTGGTGTTAGTTCTAGGAGGTGTTGTAGGTCTTCATAGAACCGGTCCACTTCAGCCTCTTCTGCATCAGTGGTTGGGGCATACACTTGAATTACTGTGATGTTGAATGGTTTGCCTTGGAATCGGACAGAAATCATTCTGTCATTTTTGAGATTGTATCCCAGTACTGCCTTTTGCACTCTCTTGTTGACTATAAAGGCCACACCATTTTTTCTACGAGATTCCTGGCCACAGTAGTAGATATAATGGTCTTCTGAGTTAAATTCGCCCATTCCTGTCCACTTTAGTTCACTGATTCCTAGGATATCGATGTTCAGTCTTGCCATCTCATTTTTGACCACGTCAAGCTTACCTTGATTCATAGATCTTACATTCCAGGTTCCTATGTAGTATTGTTCTTTGCAGCATTGGACTTTCCTTTCACCATCAGACACATCCACAACTGAGCGTCCTTTCGGCTTTGGCCCAGCCGCTTCACTCTTTCTGGGGTTACTTGTACTTGTCCTCTGCTCTTCCTCAGTAGCATATTGGACACCTTCCGACCTGAGGGGCTCATCTTCCGGCGTCATATCTTTTAGCCTTTTGATACTGTCCATGGGGTTTTCTTGGCAAAAATACTGGAGTGGGTTGCCATTTCCTTCTCCAGGTGGATCACGCTTGGTCTGAGTTCTCTGCTGTGGCCTGTCCGTCTTGGGTGGCCCTTCACGGCATAGCCCACAGCTTCATTGAACTGCGCAAGCCCCCTCGCCACGACAAGGCAGTGATCCATGAGGGGCAGTAGGTGACGTTAAAGACATCTGTCTGAGACCCTGGAGAGTGGCTGCCAGCCAGAATAGGCAATACTGAATTTGATGGACCAATTATCTGCTTCATCATAAGGCATAAGAATACAAGAGAAGCCATGCTGGATCAGGCCAATGACCCATCCAGTCCCACACTCTGTATCACACAGTGGCCATAACCAACACTCACTCTAAGCAGTGGAGTCTTGTGAGCAAGAATTCTACTTTCTGAGCTACTGGCATTAAAACTGTGAGCAAACAATTTGTTTTGCTCTGGGGCCATCTTTCCTGAGCTAAGACAAAAATATGTGAGCCGGAGTCCTTGGCGTACTCCTTTTCCTATGCTAAACCAATCAGTTGTTCCATATCCGGTTCTAACTGTTGCTTCTTGGCCCTTATACAGGCTTCTCAAGAATGTCAGAACCCACAGCCAACAACGGAGTACACACTTTCAGGAAAGGTTATACTTTTATTGAAGAGCTATAGATGCATTAACATAGTCACTGTTAAGAATGGCAGCTGTCCCTTGGACATAATAAGATATAGGGCATTCGTATGCACCCCCACCCCCACTGTGCTGGCCAATTAGGCACCCTCCCGGGCGTGGGCTAAAGCCAGCAAACTGTTTCTAGGTGAAGCTGGGAACTGTCCGGCTCCCACGGCTGCCTGGAAAGACAGACAACACACACTCCCACCTGCACATCGTTATAGATAAGCTTTTCGGGCAAAGCATAAACAGGAATGTGAAAGCAATTTACCCAGACTCTGACTGAGCATCCCGACCCCCATGGCAGCATAGCTGACATACTGCCCTCTTGGAAAAAAAATCAACTTCTCCCGCCCATTCCGGGAGATCTCTTGCCCATTCCGGGAGGTCTCCAGGTCATTCTGGGAGATTCCCCGGCTTGTCCGGGGAGTCATGATGGAACTGACGCGACAGTCTAGGGGCCCGAATATCCCCTACTTTTACCTATTCCAGGTGCTGGGGACCGAAATCTACCGCTTCCACCAGATATAACAATTTTCCTCATTTAATCTTAGAGTCCAATATTTTAGATAGCTCATAATGTTCCTCGTCCTCAATCATGATAGGAGGGGGCACCGGTGCCGCAGGACACCACTCGCTGGAACCAGAATCCCTTTTTAGGAGGCTGAAATGAAATACAGAATGCAATTTCCTCAAGTTTTTAGGCAGATCCAGTTCTACTGCTACATCATTGATAACTTGAGGGAAATAGGATGAAATGTGCTTGCTTAGAAAATAAATTAACTACTACTCATATTACAGTCATCGATTTACTCGGTGGGAGATCGGTTAAAAAATCCATGGATATAACCTTCCAGGGTTGGCTTGGAGTCGGAAGTGGGTGTAACAGTCCCGGGGGTTTCCCCGGCCTGGCTTTGCTCATGGCACATATTTGGCAGGATTGGACATAAGAAGATAAATCCTTCCGCATTTTAGGCCACCAAAATTGTCATTGCAAGAGTTGAAGTGACTTAACAAATCCTGGGTGTCCCGACAGTTTGGAGCCATGCACCGCTTGTAATACCTCCCCCCTGAGTGCAAGGAGGGAACAGTTTATGTTCTCGGTACCAACAGCTATCGTCCCACAGTTCAAAATCACCTTCTGCATCTAGAACTGCTTTGTCGTACTCCGAGAACGCGGAGGCGAACTTACTGTGCCAAGTGTGCATCATCACAGGGGGTGGAGTAGTGAGGCGTGCCTGTTTGCGTGTCATCACTGCCCTGCCCAGCTGGGAAGGCGTGAACACCGAGTCCAGGAACACCTCCCGTTGGCTATTGTGTTGGGGTAGGTGGAACAGGGCGTCCGCCAACAAATTCACCGAGCCCGGGAAGTGATGAAGGGTGAACTGGAATTTGGAAAAGAAATCTGCCCATCGAAACTGTTTGGCATTGAGACACCGAGGCATTTTGAGTGTTTCTAAGTTCTTATGGTTAGTCCACACCTCGAACAGGACTCTCGCTCCCTTTAACAAATGCCTCCAAGTGGACAGCGTGAGTTTTATTGCCCCCGCCTCCTTCTCCCACATAGACCAGTTCCGTTCAGTGTCATTAAACTTCTTTGACACGTATGCTGATGAAGCAACCCATCCCCTCCCTCCTGGAGGAGGACCATCCCAACCCCCATGACAGCATAGCTAACAAAGAGACATGGTGAGGTGGTCTGGCACTCCCATCTCTTTAAGGACCTGCCATAGTTTGTTGTGATCCACACAGTCAAAGGCTTTAGCATAGTCAATGAAACAGAAGTAGATGTTTTTCTGGTACTCTCTTGCTTTCTCCATAATCCATCAAATGTTGGAAATTTGATCTCTTGTTCCTCTCCCTCTTCGAAACCCAGCTTGTACTTCTGGCAGTTCTCTATCCACGTACTGTTGAAGCCTAGCTTGTAGGATCTTGAGCATGACCTTGCTAGCGTGTGATATGAGTGCAATTGTGCGATAGTTTGAACATTCCTTGGCATTGCCCTTCTTTGGGATTGGAATTTTTCTGCTACTGAGATGGAAATTCCAAAGTGGATTTGAGCCAGCTGTACTACAAACGACATCAAAGGAAAGTGTCAGCAAGTTTAGTTTCTTTTTGTGTGGAGAGAGCAGAATGAAGTCAGGTGACACCGTGACTCATAAAATCCCCTGAGGCTGGGCAGACCCTGCCAGGTTTTACCTTCCACCAAGGGATTGGACAGCTGAAGCTCTCCCCTCACCCCTTTGTCTGCTCCCATTTAAAAAAAAACATTGACTTTATTTAGAGGAAGCAATCTCAGTGTGAAACAAGCCCAGTGCCTTTGAGAAAGATAAAGCAGCTGTGGAAGGAAGAAAAGAGCTGGAGACCACTTTTGCCAGGATTGGGCAAGTTAGTGCTTTCCCCCTCCCTCTGCAATGGCTCTTTGGCTGTGGCCCCTTCTGATTTTCCTGAGGGCAGAGGACACAAGATTGGATGATATTGGTTTCCAGACCTGTAAAAGTGCTGCTGGTGGCTTAAATGTGCTGGAAGTGCTGCTAGTGGTGGGTGGCTGGGACAACCTGTGGAGATGGGACGAGTGATGAGCCTCAATTACTCCCTGTGCAGGACCACGGAAGATGGTGAATACCTCATTCCTAATGATGTCTTTGTGGTGCCCCACAAGAAGAGCACTGTGAGTGCATTCGGGGCTTATTGAGGACTGGATGGCATATGCAGATGCCTTTGCTCAGTCCACCAATGGTGAGGCTTCCTTCCTTTCTGTGCTCAACGGCAAGTTCTCAGAGAGCTCCCAGAAGAACCAAGATGCACAATGTCTACAATGAAACGATCACCACATGGGTGCAGGCACGGTAGCACATCTATTCCGTGAAAGCTCGTCCATCCTTCACCTTCCAGAAGGACTTCCGCCACCAACTTGTGGGCATTGGCAACCAGTTGGAGAACAACCAGAGCAGAATCTGAGTACCTAGAGGAGATGCTTGTTCTCAACTATGGCGCACATGTCCTCACAGATCTGGAAGCTGGAGCCAGCTTGATACAAGAGGACCAGGTGAAGCACAGTTTTGTGCTGGGTAAAGAGACAGAGAAAGGTGGAGTCACTGCTTCAGCGTCTGCCATGTTTTTCAGCAAGATCAATGTGGGAATTGGTGACTCTGTGCAAATCCAAGATGAGATGACTAAGAGCTATTCGGAGAACACTGTGGATTCCAAGAGTGAAGGCTGGGGCAGTGTACCTTTCTTTCCTGGCATCACCCTCCAGAAGTGGCAGGAGGGCATTCCCAACCATTTGGTGGCTATAGGTAAAGCTGGGTTGCCTCTGTTGTTTTTCATCACCCCTGAGGCCTTGCCAAAACTACCAAGACCTACCGTAAGGCGAGTGGCCACTGTGGTGGAAAATGTCAGTCGCCTCTGTTCTGCTGTCAACACCCACCCAGGCTGTGTCGAGCCTGACTCGGGTAACTTCAGCTTCCAGGCTAATGTGGATGATGGGTCCTGCCAAAAACCCAACACCAACTTCACTTTTGGTGGAGTCTTCCAGGACTGCCGTAGTGTATCTGGCAGGAGCATGGAAGAGCTTTGTCTGACTTACCGTACCCAGAACCCACTGACTGGCGGCTACTCTTGTCCTGCCAACTTTTCCTCTGTATTGCTGCACAGAGAGGAACGTACAACTAGCAAACCCCAAACAGAGTGCCACAAGGAGTGTCATGCCTGCTGGCTATTCTTTAGCTGCTGCGAATCTGTGTGTGGCACCCGCTACTATGCCAGCACAGTGCAGTTCAGTGCCTACTGGTGTGCTGCTACAGGAACAGTGCCTCAGGGCTCAGGTGTCCTTTTGGGAGGGCTGTATAGTACTGGGCAAGAGAACCCTGTTTCCAGGACCGATGCCTGCCCATCCTACTTTCCCCCACTGGTCCTGTTTGATAACCTCAAGGTGTGCATCAGCAGCGATTATGAGATGGGATCTCGCTTCACAAGCAGTGTCATGCCTGCTGGCTATTCTTTAGCTGCTGCGAATCTGTGTGTGGCACCCGCTACTATGCCAGCACAGTGCAGTTCAGTGCCTACTGGTGTGCTGCTACAGGAACAGTGCCTCAGGGCTCAGGTGTCCTTTTTGGAGGGCTGTATAGTACTGGGCAAGAGAACCCTGTTTCCAGGACCGATGCCTGCCCATCCTACTTTCCCCCACTGGTCCTGTTTGATAACCTCAAGGTGTGCATCAGCAGCGATTATGAGATGGGATCTCGCTTTGCAGTGCCCTTTGGTGGCTTCTTTAGCTGCCAGACTGGCAACCCTTTGGCTGGGTTGCTGAGAGGACAGAGCCCTGGGATCCTCCGGGACTTTTTCTACCAGGACTCCCCTACCAAATTCCCCATGAAATGCCCAACTGGATACAGCCAACACAAGGCCTATTTGAGGGATGGTTGTCAAATCCTCTATTGCTTGCACGCTGGGACAGTTTTTGGCCAGCAGTTAGCTCCTGTCAAGCTGCCACCCTTCTTACGTGTGCCATCCACCAATGCTAGTCGTCCTGAAACCATCCTTGTGAGCTCTGATGACAGCCAGGCCTAGGTGAAAATACGTCAAAGTGGGAGCTGGAGATTGGCCAGTGCCACAGATGAAATGGAGATGGCCCACCTTTTCCAAGGACAGTTGAGTTCAGGACCAACTGGGGGCACCATTGCCGGAATCTCAGTGGCAATGATTGCTGTCTTGGCAATAGCCATTGCTATGGCTGTTTACAGGGTCTGGCGTTGCAAGAACAGAGGATACCAGGAAGTGCAAAACCCACATATAGCAGAAGATCAAGGCAGCTATGGAGCCACCATATCTGTCTGAGACATCCTTTGTCCCTGGATCCCTGGAACAAAGATGAATATTTTCAGGGTGTTGGTGGAATATGAGCCCAGGAAGCAAGGGGAGTGATAACTCCTGGGTGTGTGTGTGTGTGTGAGAGAGAAGCTAGTATGAACTGTAACTTTCCTGGTATGGAAACCAATGTTTATATAAACTGTTTGAGCAGAATAATAACCCTCTTAAGAGATGACAGTTTGCATATTGTTAGACAAATCCATGTGAAATTAGCAGTTAGTGAGGAAATAAGGCAGTAGTAACTGCAGGGCTGTGTGGGAGGGAGGGGATTAAACTTCTTTTGCAGTGTGAAGAACTTCAGGTCATGGCAATAAGTAATTTGGTATCAGTCCTGCATTTACAACCACAAAAGTCTAAATAGTGGGGGAAGGGATAAAATGGCAGTGGTTTGTGATTTGGATGCAGATAGGCTTTCAAACTGCATAGTGTTGTTAGTTATTTTCTCTTTTTACTTTGTTCATAAGCTCTTGATTGATAGAAACAATATTCCTTGGCAGTCAACTTGTGCTTCTTTTTTATTTGACAAAATAAACTGTTTTATACTTTTACTCCTGGTGTGACCATTTCTCATCACCATACTATATTTTTGCTTAACTGTGTGAGCAGTATTGATGTGTAATAGACTGGGCCACTGCAGAGTAGCTGCTTACACTTAGGGAGGGGAAAGGGTTTCAAACCAAATATGCTTAATAGTTTTCTAGCAGGACCCACTTCTGAACTCTTTTATCCACTCCCTGAACTGTGCCCTTATTACGTTTTCAGTCCCTCCTCCTCAGTAGTCAGGTAAACACAGAGAGAGTTATTTTATTTTATTAATAATAGTCCTGCTAAATAAAAAGGGGGTGGGGGGGTTACCAAGGGCTTCCCACTGATTTCCATATTCTTGCTGTGATTTGATGGCAGCAGTCCTTTGTCCAAGACCAGCGTTCTGGCCCTTATAGCACGGGGGTATATTTTCTAACAGGAAAGCAAAAGAGCTTGAATCGCATTTGTACAGATGGTAGCTAGTTTATGCATTCTGTGTGGTACAGAGTATCAGATTAGGACAGGGAGACCCTGCTTTTAATTGCCACTCAGCCTCAGCCATAAGCTCCTTCCGTGACCTCTGGCCAGTCAAGTCTCTGTTAGCATCTGCAAATTGAGTGCCATGCAAGATGACAGCCTGTCACAGAGATCAGAATGCTCTAAACTGACAGTTACATGATCACATGATGTACTGGTTGCATCAGCCTACTGCGGGAGTCACTATGACTCAGCATCTGCTCAGTGATTGGCTATGTGTGTGTATATATTCTGTACAGTTCTTACAGTCTGAAGCCTGTATGGATACTTGGTGCCTGGCGAAGCATTTTGTTGGAGTGTAAGCCGAATGCTAAGCCTTGATGGACTGTGTAAATAGTGTAAATAAATTGTATACAGCTCTGCACAACAGCAGTGTGTGTAGCACTTCTTTACTGCAAACACCGTCAGTCTCAACTTGTCCTACCTCAAATGGTTGTTGTGAAGATAAAACAGAAGGAGGAAGAGCTGTGAATGCTGCCCTGAGCTCCTTGGAGGAAGGGGGTTGGAATACAAATGTAATAGAAAGGCTTTTTAGAAGCCTTGATTTTCAGTTTGCGAAGTAAAAAGTACTTGAGCTACTAAACGTGGAGTCCTAAGAGAGTCAACCCTTCTAATTCTATTGGATTCAGTGGACTTAGATTTGGTGTTACTCTTTTTAGGATTGCACTGTGATTTGCTTTATGAATAAAATGACAAGATTGCATAACCCCTGAACAGACAATGTGCAAGCATGTGACCCTTTTGGCAAGTCAGCGTAGTGCTGACTCAGTTTTTATTGCAGTTGCTTTTGCTCACACATGAAGCAGCGACTCACACTCTTCCCCAGAAGCCAAAGCCAAAGATAGACTTTTCAGATTTCAGTTAAAAACAAACTGGCTTGCAATCTAAGTTTACAGTGAATCATTACTTAATCACAAACAATTCAGTTCCCTTCCTTTTTTGTTTCCCCCAATGGCTAAATTTCAGTTCTATGAGATCTGGGGCAGGGATCTATGCTCTGGTTATGCACCTCTGTCTGGTGCCAGGTACATTATCTTCAGTCTTCTGTCAGCTACAGCCTTGAGTTGAATGGGAAATGAAAACCCAAAGCTACGCCCTACGTGAAGTTGATTAAACTACAGAATCTTTTGCTTTTTACTTCCATAATTCCTACATACTGTTATCCCCATGAAGTTCCTCCACTGGGTGCTGGTAGGGCAGTCCCCACCCCTGACTATATGTGGCCATAGATAGGGATAAACAGTAACTGTAAGCCGCTCAGAGACCCCTTGGGGTTCGAGCGGGATACAAGCCGAAAGCATAAATAAATGCAGAACTTTACATACAATGCAAGCATTCCAGGTCTGGATAAATACTCACCCTTAGCTGTTTTTAGCTATACTATTGTGAGCTTGAGGACCTGCAAGCTGCATCACTTGGGACTAAGATTTTGTTCTTAAGTGTATTTACTTAGAAGTTAAGTTCAATTGAAAGCAACAGGGCTTAAGAGCCTTCAGTGTCCAGGAAAAACGTTGGAATGTGCTGGGCTCCTGAGCTAGACAACTGACTGTTGCTCAATCCCCTTCAAATAATATTTCAGAATTACTCTGAGCAATGGAGGAAGAGAAAGAGAACTCACTAAGACCCAGACCCAGCACTAGCATTCAGTGCCAAGAATCAGCCTTGGAACAACTTGTGAAGTCATCACTTCAATCGGGTTTTCTAACTATGCAGACTGGAATACATCTTGCAGCCACCAAATATTTGGGATCAAACAGGAAAAGTTTTCTTCTGCGTGGGCTTAAACTCTTGCTCTTTTAGCAGTTAACTACGAGGATCAACAATCAATAGTATGAGCTTTCCCTTCCTGTGCCTTCAAAAAGGGATGTGCACAAAAGCAAAAATGCAATATTACATTGTTTGGGGAAGACAATACACCGTGGAGAGAAGAGTAGAGTACAGGACTCCATTCCCTCCTTGTGAATGTAAATATGATTCATTCAGAATTTTTGATAGCTCCAAAAAAACTGTGAATAGGGATAAGTTCTTGAATGGTGAAATTCTTTCAAGCTAAACCTGGCCCAGAGCAAAATGTTAATGAAATAATGGCAAGCATTATGGTAATATTTAAGATGAGCAAAATTTCACACAAGAAGGGCTCTCTTGTCATTTTTTGTCTCACTGCTCTCTGCTGGTAGCAATAAGACCTGCACTTCTCTTATCCCTGCAAGAAGATTTAGCCTGAATTGATAAAACAATTTTCAAATGTCTACAGTTTCAATAAGCACTACAAATACACTGTAACAGATAGAGCAACCATAATTTTTAGTTAAAAATAAAGCAAGTTTATTTAATAAAAATCAGTATAACACACTTTGGTACAATCTGTTTAATAATGTTACGTTTTTTCCATACACAATAATTTTCCAAGCAGTCAGAAAAACAGAATCCACAATGCAGTTATGATGCTTCCAAATTAAGGATCTAAAAGTGAGTTAGGCTTAAGTTTATCCCACGAAAAATTTCAAAGCTTGGAAGAAACATTTCACATTTTAAAAAAATAAGTAAATCTAAACTTCAAGTTATAAACAGCAGTGTTAAGCTACCTTTCATATTGCTTTAATAAATAGCCACGGGGGGGGGGGGCTTTGGGCATTTTGCTTCAAATACAGGTATGTAAAAGGTCTGTTTTGCCAAATGAGTAAGCAAATCATGACTTCTGAAGAACAAACTGAAATCCCTAGATCTGAATTTCTGATTGGATAACCATGTGGTCACTGAAAACTACATTGGATGTTCCCAGCTTCTGGAGGGGGGCGGGGAGAAGCATAAACCCGTTCCAGACATGGGTCCATTATGCACGGGTGTTTTTGCCCCGCTCTCACCACGCATGTCTGTTAGCTTTTCTCTTTGGTTCTGCATTGTTTTCCCTTTCTTCAGCATTCTGCTTTGCTTTCTGTCTGCTGTTTCCCTTGGTTTCCTGAGAGGGCCATCCGTTCCCTTGCTTTGCTTCCAAGCTGAAGGTAAGTCAACAGCAGACAGATCCCCTTGGACTCTTCCCCCCCCCTGCCGCCGCCCTGTCCCTGTGTCTCATAGGCCACTCCCCCATTCACACCTTACATTTCTTTTACAAGCAGCATGAGTCTAACGATATGAGACCATCTCTAGTCTCATGCCGCTTGTACAGAAACAGAAATGACTCCTGGCTGGCCTGCCCTTCTCCTGCTGCCTGTTTTGAACCAGATGGCACAAGGAGGCAGCGCAGAGTTGCATCTGCAGGGGGCCATCAGCTCCCCGCAGGCACAGCAAAAGCCCGGCTGGGCTGCCCTCTCCCGCTGCCCAGTGGCAGCTACTGCGTGGGGTGCGAGAAGGCAGTGGGGTCCCTGTGCCTGTGCAGAGCCATCAGCTTCCGATCTCATCCATCATGAAATAAAACCGTCTATTTCTGAAATGGCACTGATAGATTATCAGTGCAATCCTCAGCACGGCTACCCCCTTCTCAGGTAATAGAAATCAATGGCCTTAAAAAGATGCAACTCTACTTTAGAACTGTGCTGCATGGTACGGGAACAGGATTTCAGGCCGGCACTGCCGGTATCCACCTTCCCCCCCCAACACACACACGTCACCTAGAAGAATCACCCCACTCCACTCCCCATCCTCACACGATTCATCACCATCCGTCTGTGCAGAATTTTGCATGGCTCCTCGAAATCCACCTTCGTGACCACAGAGTGTGGGGGGGGGGGGCAGCAGGAGAACACCTGCTTTGCATGCTGAAGCTCCTTGACTGAATCCCTGAAACAATCAGTCAAAGGATCTCAGCTGGTTCATACTCGGAAAGATCACGGAAATCTAGGCAATTATGAAGAGCATCTGCTAGTCAGTGTGCTGGCTCCAAGGTTCAGATGGTGAGTTTGTGTCCCACATAATTTCTTCAGCTGTCTCACTGTGACCCATGACCTACATTCCCAGGTAAGCATATGAAGCAGCCCCAGTCACATTCTCCTTTCCATGCACCTTCTGTCACTTTCTGGTCACTTTCCTTCCAACAATAAAGTAGTTCTTGCCAAAATATCCCAAATCCAGAAAAATAATCAGTTTGAGAATATATGCTTGCTTTTCAGTGATGTGAATGTTTAGACTCTGGGGAAAGAATTAGGGTCAGTTGGCACAGAATATAAATATTTATTTATTCATTTATACCTGGACCTTCCTCCCAAGAGGGGAATCCAAACTAGCTCATAACATTATCCTCTCTTCCATTCTGTCCTCACAACAATCCTGTGAAGTAGGCCAGACTGAGAGGGTGTGACTAGCCCAAAGTCACACGGCAAGCTCTCATGGTAGAGTAAGGATCCGAACTTGGATCTCCCCAATCCTAGTCCAACGTTCTAACCACTACACCATAATTCTATGCAAGAAACACACACATGTCCTCCTCTCCCCAAAGAAACATGCTCTTCAAACTAGCAAGGTGAGGTGCAAGTTATATGACCCCTTCCTATCCCTCTTGGGCACAGAGCAAAACCTCTCTTCTTCCTCCTTTGCCCAAGGGCATCAGCATAAAGCCCCCCCCTCCAGTCAAGAAAGATAATATTCAGCCCCATTACATTCTGCATTGTGTGCTTCTCAGTTAGGGTTGCCAGTCCAAGGGGGTCTACCTACACACTGGAGTCCTTATATTAACGAAACTGGAGATTACTTGCAGATGACACAGTAGATGAAGAATCAATAGAAACCCAATAAAAAGGTTTACATGTTTGTGGAACAACATGGCTATCTATGCTCTTTGTCTAGGCAAATGCAGAACTCAGTTCTAAGAGACATACACTATAGCCGCACCCTTAACACATTGCTGCTCAACTGAACATTTCACCGCAGTATGAAATTATTTTTCATATTTTCAAGACCTCAGTATGAAATTATTTTCACTATTGGCTTGGCACATTATCAGTTTTTATAAAGGTTTGTAGGAATGTGTATTAATTCTTCATGTCCAAGCTCAGAATGAGAAGTTATATAGCATAAAAGTGGTAATGGTAAAATTGAGATCCCAAAGGCGGTGGGGTCCCTGCCACATGCACGGAAAGGATCTGGTCAGATTCTCCTTCTTGCTGTGGCCCGTGCCCCCCCCCCCAAGCCTGCTCTTGATGCTTGGGAGACCCCAGGGGAGGGAGTGGCACGTAGTGTATGGGGCTGAATCCAGGACAGGGGACTGATGGGAAAC
>NW_015164748.1:191625-200223 GCF_001447785.1 Gekko japonicus
CATGTAAATGGAAAATCCCCCCATGGATCTATTCATGCTCTCCCCCCAACAGGTAGAGATCCATCAGGCCTCCTAAGCCACTTGACCTTATCCAATTTGAAGGCCATGAAAATGTATCATTGCCTCAGACACAATGGATATCTGTGATACCACTGAGTGTCAGTACCTGAGCATCCTGATTTAAGACCCAGCCTATAATTTCACTTCAGTTAAATATGCCCATCAGTTGGGTTAATGTAGGTCAAGCATTCCTTCCACTAGACATTTATTTTAATGTAAACTACCTGTAGCTATAGCTATCACAGTACACCATGGGGTGCAACAAACTGCAATGAGTTTAGAGACTGGAAATAGGTGGCTGTTCACCTTTGAGCCTGTGTGGGTGACTCACCGCCGTTCCATTTAAAACGATGACAAGTTAGCGTCAAGGATCTGCTGCAACCAGGGTTGCCAGCTCTGAGTTAGGGAATACCTGGAGATTTTGGGGGTGGAGTCTGGGGAGGGGAGGGGCCTCAGCAGGTTATTATTCCATAGAGTCCACCCTCCAAAGCAGCCATTTTCTCCAGGGAAACTGACTTTGGTTGTCTGGAGATTAACTGTCATAGCGGGGGATCTTCGGGTGTTACCTGGAGGTTGGCAAACCTATCTGCAACTCATCTTGAGCACTGAGGTGAAAATAAGAAAATAGTGTTAGCCGATTAATAATCAAAAATCAACTGACCATCACATGAAAAAGCATGATGGTAGAAATCTATACAAAGTTAAACCTGCCAGGGACTCAAGTCTCAGGATGGTGCAGAAGGAAATAAATAACATCCAGAAAGCACTGCCCACTTCAGCCATCACAGAGGGTTCCTTCTGTTCTTACCATGTCCTTCTAGTCCACCACAGCGGAGGACAGGAAAGGCCTTTGAGAAAGTAAAAATCTAACAGAGAAGAAAGGCCTTACTTCTTCAGAGCCAAGCAGCAGCTTGCATGTGGGATGTCTCCTGTCTGGACAGGCCTGGAAAGCTGGTGTAGATCCCGGACAGACCTGACAGACCACTGAGCAAGCTCCTGCAGCACCTTCATGCCTCTCAGCTTCTTCTCAAACAAGCCTCTTCCATGAGCATCCCGGGCCCCTTCCAGCTCTCTGGCTGGCACATTGTGCTCCAACATCACCATCAGCTCTTCCAGTTGGTAAGCCAAGGCAGAGACCTGGAGCAGGACTGACTGGATAGACTCATGGAAGTCTAAATCGTTTGGGGTCAAGGAGGACCTCTGCTCTTCCAGGATCTCATTCAGCAAGATCTGAAATGCCCAATAAGCCTTCAGGTTGTCTCTCAGCCGCTCGGCATCTGAAGCTTCACTCCACTGCTCAGTGCTGGCTGTTGGCACACCATCCATCGAGTCGAGGTTGAAGTTTTTGTCCAAACCCTGCTTTTCTACCTAAGAGGATGGAGGGGAAAGGAATGCATTTTAGAAGAATTATTTTGCACATTTTCTCCCTTTAACAGACACTACACTGACAGCAGTTCCTTCTTTGAACAAGAACTAAGGTTTAACCTCAACATTTAACTAGTTAGCAATATGATCTTAACTGCGTGACGTTGCATGTTCCCAGCATGTCTACATGTGCATCATTCACATGCAAGTATGCCCATATCTGCTACAGATCTCTGGAGTACTATCACTGTTAGTGTAGTAGCTGAGGACACTGTTTAAATGAGATGTGTTAAATAGTGGGTTCCATGGATGAGCAGGCCACAAGCCTAGTGATCCGTTCTACTTTATTGGTAATTTCGGCAAGCACAAGACAAGACTCCTGAGCCTCAGCTCTGTTAAATAGCATGCAATTGCCACACCCAAACATGCCCCACTCCCAGTGATAGGCTGTTTACAGAACATTACTACTAGATTGGTTACTTTCAGAATCCTGGCAGGCTATTGTTCTTATGCTCCAAGCTCAGCCAGTCTCTGAGGTGATTCAATCAGGAATGATTCAATCCCAATACATAACACCCCTCCCCCCTAAGTTCCAAAGCACCTTAACAGACATAGTCTTCAAGGTACACTGGCTTGTGACATTCCCTCTGTGAACCAACTCTGGAGCCGTGCTTGGTGAAGCAGGACCACACTGGAGTCCTGCGAGTCGGGAACAGAATCCGGGAGGTCCGGAGCAGCCGGTGCAGTACCTTCCTCTTCCCGGCCATCTGGCTGCATGCTGTTGTCTGGGGGGGGGGGGCGTTCTTGGTCTGCCACAGTGGCGGTGGTGATTCCAGGCCATCCTCCTCCTCCTTGGTGGAAGACAGTTCCAGCTCCATGGGCAGTAGGTGACGGCGGAGCTGGTCGATGTGTCTGCGTAGTAGCTGGCCCCCATCCATCGATACCTCATACGATAGGGGTCCGGTCACACAGGTAACCCTTGACAGGATTCATGCGGGGCCACTGAAATAGTTCCTCACAAAGACAGTGTCCCCTGGAAAGAACCCTCTGGGGGCCTCCTGGCTCACCAGAGTGTGGCGCAACTCTGGGGCTCAGTCTGGGTGCAGGCAGTCCAGCTGCGTCATGAGGCGGCGACCCATTAATACTTCTGCAGGGCTGCGGCCAGTGGATGCACTCGGAGTCACTCAATGGCTGAACAAAAAGACCACCAGCCATGGGTTCCAGTCCCTATGGGTGAGCCACGTTAGCGCGTCCTCGGTTGCCTTCACTATCCACTCAGCTTGTCCGTTGGTAGCCGGGTGGAACGGAGCGGACCGCATGTGCCTGATGAGGTTCTGGTCTAAGAACTCCTTGAACTCTCCAGAGGTTAAGGCGATGCCGTTATCGGTCATGACCATGTCCGGAAGACCATGTGCACTAAAAATCTGTCTCAGGGCCCGGATAGCTGCATGGGATGAGGTCAAGGTGACTGGCACGACTTCCAGCCACTTGGTGCAGGAGTCCACCAGGAGGAAGAACAACTGCCCCTGGAATGGGCTGGCAAAGTCCAAATGCACCCGTGTCCATGGCATGTGGGTAGACTCCCACTGGTGGAGGGGAGCCCTTGGAGGTTCAAGCAGCGTCTCCTGGCAGGCCTGGCAATGCTGTACCCAGGCCTCAATCTCGCCGTCCATTCCTGGCCACCACACATAGCTCCTGGCCAGCGCTTTCATCCTCACGATTCCAGGGTGGGTCTCATGCAGGGTTTCCAAAACCCATTTACGCAGCGATGGGGGAATAACTACCTGGCTACCCCATAGGAGGCACCCCTTGTGCGCTGAGAGCTCATCCTGGTGGGATGCAAACACTGTGAATTCTGGGCTCACCCAATTCATGGGCCATCCCCTCCCCACCCAATCCAAAACGTGGGAGAGGACACGATCCCTGGCGGTGTGGCGAGAAATGTCTGCGGCATGCAGAGGGTGGTCCGGCAGGTCCTTCATCGTGAGGGTTTGGTGTGCAGGGGCCGGATGCAAGTTGACAAAGCTCAGTGGGAGGTAGCTGAGAGCATCTGTGTGTCCCATGGACTTTCCTGGCCAGTACTATAGGGCATATTGGTAACTCCCCAGAAAAATGGACCAGCGCAGGACCCTGGGCAACAGCATCTGTGGCGTTTGACGGTCAGGGGCAAGGAGACCAAGCAGGGGCTTGTGATCAGTTGCGATGGTGAAGGGGTGGCCATACAGGTCATCGTGGAACTTTTTTACTCCCCCCATGATTGCAAGGGCCTCTTTGTCGATCTGGGAATATTTCCATCTGGCTGACGACAGGGTCTGGGAATAGTAGGCCACTGGCACCTCCCTTCCCTCCGGCAACTGATGGCTCAAGACTGCACCAACGCTGTAAGGAGAAGCATCGCACGCCAAGACAACCAGCAGTGTCTCGTCAAATTGCGTGAGGATGTCGTTCAATGTGAGTAGCTCCTTCACGGCCCGGAAAGCAGTGGCCTGCCACTGGCCCCACACCCACAGGGCCTTCTTGTTGAGCAGGCGGTGGAGGGGCTCCGCAAGTGCAGCTTTGTGGGGCAGGAAGGAGTGGTAAATGTTTAGAAGCCCCAAGAAAGCCTGCAACTTGGCCTTGGATGTGGGAGCAGGTGCATTCGTGATGGTGTGAGCCTTGTCCTTGTGGATGCCATCCGTGTCCACGGAGAACCCCAGGAATTCTACACGGGGGACTCCCAGGAGGCATTTCTCCTGCTTCACCTTTAGCCTGGCGGAGTCGAATCACTGCAGCATGGTGCGTAGGTGGGTGGCAAAGTCCTCTTCCATGGGGGTGGTGATTACTACATCATCGAAGAAGGGTCTGACCCCAGGGATGCCTTTCAAGAAAGAGTCTATTAAGTTCTGGAAGATTCCAGGGGCCATGCTTACCCCAAACTTCAGCCGCTTAACTCTGAAAGCACCCAAGTGCGTGATGATGGTCTGTGCCTCAGCAGTCGGCTCGCCCACTGGGAGCTTTTGGTATGCTTGGGCCAAGTCCAATTTACCAAAGACCTTGGCCCCCACCAATGTCACTAGGACATGGCTGACCGCAGGCACCAGTTACACGTGGTCACTCGGTGCCTTGTTGATTGTACATTTGTAGTCTGCGCAGATGCGGACATCCCAGTTTGGCTTAATTGGGGTTACGATGGGGGTCTCCCAGGTGGTATGGGGAACTGGCTCTAAAACACCTTGTGCCACCAAACAGTCCAGTTCTGCCTCAATTTTGGGCTTGAGTGTGAGCAGAACTCTCTGGGCCTTGAGGCAGATGGCCGCACCTCAGAGTTGAGTTGGAGTGATAGCGGGGCACCTGTGTACCGGCCAAGTGTCCCATTGAAGACGGTAGGAAACTCGTCACACACATTACTGAAGTTTGAGGGCTGCACGTGGTGCACCCGTTACTCTGAACCCCAAGGACGTAAACCAAGATAGTCCAAGTAAGCTGGTGAGCCGTCCTTCCACCGCCAACAAGTCCAATATTCCCTCAAACTGTCTGTATTTCACGTGGAATTAGCCCCACCCCTTAATGGCCACCTCATTCTTTTGAAAGTCCTGGAGGGTGGACACGGCGGGTCTAAGGCAGGGACCCCCTGTAGACAGAGCCTCCGGAGAGTCTCTTCCGAGATGATGGAGGTGGATGACCCCGTGTCCAGTTCCATCTTGCAAGGTACCCCTTCTATTAACACAGTCACTTAAATTGTATCAGGGGTGTCCCGGGGCAAATTCAGTACCTGATGCTGGTGGATGGCGGTGGTATGCAGATCTGCGGATTCCTGGTGCATGGCTTTCTGTCTCTAGGCTCCCTTGGAGCGGCAGGTGTGCACGATGTGGCCTCTCTTGCCACAGGTCCTGCATGTTGCATCTTAGAAATGGCAGGAGCGACGTTCGTGGGCTTCTCCACAGCTGGCGCAGGCAGTCGGTGTGACGGTTTCTGCTGGGCAAGTGGCAGAAGGCCATGAGTTGTGGCGAGCTGGGCAGTGAACCTGATGGGCCTCTTCTTCGTCTGATGCCTCAGAAGCCAAGGGGATGGAGGCCTGGTGCACGGTGGAGGTCTGGCGGTCTCACTGGGATTTCTCGAAAATGGCGGCCTCGCATAGTGCCTTTGCAAGGGTGAGTCCCTCTGGCTGATGAGCTTTTGGCGGAGTTTCTCCTCTTGGATGCCCATCACGAACCGGTTGAGGAGGACATAACTGAGGCTCGGGAACTCACATGTGAGGGCCAATCTGTGAAGGTCCGCCATGAAGTCGGCAGCCGTCTTGTTGGACTTTTGCTGGCACATGTAGAAGTCCACGCGGCATGCCATCTTGGTTGGCTGAGGCACGAAATGGTTGGTGAGCGCCTTGATGAATGTGTCGTAAGTGACCGCCTCGATTTGAGGTGGGAGCGATGAGGCCCTGGACTACCCTCAAGGTTGCGACCCCACAGGAACTGCGCAGGAGAGCCGCCTTCTTCTCCTCGCCTTCGATGCCCTGGAACAGTACAAAGTACTTGAGCTGCTCCACCCAGGTGTCCCAAAGCTCTAGGTGAGTGAGATCAAATGTCGGCAGATGTCCTGGAGCAGCAGCCATGGTCCTGGTTGTGATGTGATGCACTTGGCACTGGAGCTCGATGCACGGAGCAGTGCAGATGGGCTCTGGGCTGGCTCAACAGGATCCCGCCTTCGTCACCACTGTTAAATGGTGGGTTCCATGGATGAGCAGGCTTGAGTCTAGTGATCAGCTCTACTTTATTTGTGATTTCAGCACGAGCAAGACAAGACTCCAGAGACTCAGCTCTGTTAAAAAGCTTGTAATTGCCACACCTAAACAAACCCCACTCCCAGTGATAGGCTATTTACATAACATTACTACTAGACTGGTTACTGTCAGAATCCTGGTAGGCTATTGCTCTTGTGCTCCAAGCTCAGCCAGTCCCCCGGGGTGATTCAATCAGGAATGATTCAATCCCAAAACATAAAAAGATGCCAGGCATGTACAATGTTGAGTGGGTAAGTTGCCTGCCAGCATCATGGGCCTGAGACATAATAAAGGCACCAATTGCATGGATTCTTCCAGGAAAAGTTAAGCCAACCCCTGAAGCTGAGTAACAATAAGCCAGTTGACCTCAAGCTCTTGCACAGAGAAGGTAATGGAAGTCTTGGAAGAGCCTGAATTGACTGATACAGCCAGTGCTAGGCAGGAGTTAGAACATAAAGCTAGCCCCTAAAACTAATTGCCCTATTAAAGATCTGGTGCTTCTCCACAGTCCACTTTAAATGACAGCAAAACTGAAGATGGAGTATTTTGTTCATGCATCCACTAGTAACATGCAAAGCAGCAATTGGAGGAGTGATTTTTTTTACAAAAAAAAAAAGGAATAAAGTGCATATGAAGGGAGGTAAACTCTCTGCCCAGCACGAAACAAAATGCTGAAGGAAGCAGGACCACACCTGATTCAGCCATGATAGCTGGGAGTGAACAGACAAGTGAAGCTCAACATGAGGACCATGTCAGCACCATGACAGCCCTGCTGGATCAGACCCGCTGTGGTCCCGCCTAGTCCAGTAATAGCCAACCAGCTGCCCTGTGGGGCCACCAAGGGGGCACAGAGAGGCCACGGCCTTCCTCTGAGGTTGCCTCTTAATGCCCAGTACCATATTTCCGGGTGCCCGCTTGCTCCTTCCCTAAAGCAAACAGCCAGTTTTGACTTCCCACTACCTCAGTGAAGCAAGAGATATTTCAGAAAAAAAATTGATTTTTTTAGAACCCAGGAGGAGGTACCACATTTGTGTCTCCATAAAGCACTTACTCAGGAAAAAGAGCGGTGTCCAACATAGGAGAATGCATGATTTGGAACCTCTCAACATTTTGGTGACTGGCCTCAGCCCTAACATTTTGTGGTTGGCTACACACTGTCCTTGGCAACCATTTTATGTATAGTTGCACCCACTACTTGTTCTCAAATACAAATGTGCCTACAAGCCCAGCAAGGTTTGGGGCTCCTGAAACAGCAGCATCTGGAAGTTTCTAGGAAGGAATGGCCATACTTAAAAATAGCATTCAGATAATTAATCATGGGGGGGGGGGGAAACCCCAAATCTAACAATAGTCTTTTGCTACAACAGTTTGTCACTATTCCCATATCCAATTTCCTTTCATAGAATCTATACCACCCATATTTGGGGCAGCTACCTCCATTCTGTTTCCTGCTCCTATCCAGGCTTGGATCTGCCCCACAAACCTTACAATCTGACTGCTTAAAAAAGGTTAAAAAAAATTAAAAATGTCATACAGCAATAAAGTTTGATTGAAAACCTTACAGTCTTTGAAACAAAAGGACCACTCTAAACAGGATTTGGGGCTGCGGTGGCTCAAGGGGTTAAGACGCTGAACTGCAGGCTGTGGAAGGTCGGTAGTTCAGCAGTTTGAGACCCGGGTGCCACATGATGGAGTGAGCTCCCGTCTCTGGCCCCGGCTCCTGCCAACCTAGCAGTTCAAAAGCAAGAAATTGCAAGTAGATAAACAGGTACCACCTCAGTGGGAAGGTCACAGCGTTCCGTGCGCCTTGGTGTTTAGTCATGCTGGCCACATGACCACGGAAACGTCTCCGGACAGCGCTGGCTCTTTGGCTTCAAAACGGAGATGAGCACAACTGGCTTTCGAGCAAGGGAAGCCTTTACCTTTACTAAATGGGATTTGGCTCAAGTAGAGTCAAGGCAAGCAGAAAAAATGCACCTGCACGTAAGCTGTCCTGTTTTTGAGATCCAGTCATCAGGACAGCAAGAATGTTGTTAGTACACTGGCCCTGGCGCAGGCCTGGGGCCAGCCCAAACTTTCCTGCCCTCCGAGTGCAGCTCTTGCCTCTGGGTCGCGGCTTCCTCTCCAGCGGGGCTGCTGCTGCGGGCCGAGGAGGGGGGAGGCCTGTGCCCGGCAGGGGGTGTCTGGCCTCATCCGCCAGGCCAACGGGCAAAGAAGGGGGATGGAAATCAGGGCTTTCTCTTTCTGGGGGAGTCCAGTGGGGGGAGGGGGAGCCCTGGCTGCTGCGGCTCACCCAGTGGCTCTTCCCCCGGAGGGGCCCGCAGCTCCAGGGGCTGCGGAGGGGGGCAATCCTGAGGGGCCGCTCTGCCCCCCGCGGGAAGACACAGTGGCGCGCTTGGCGGGCCCTTCCCTCCCCC
>NW_015164748.1:200303-201051 GCF_001447785.1 Gekko japonicus
CCTCCGGGACGCCGTCCCCGTCCCCCCGCCAAGCCAAGCCTGGGGGGCTGCGCAGGGGCGGTCGGTGGTGGGCGCCGTCTGGAGGGAGCCCCAGAAGAGGGTCCGCGAGGGGGCCTTCTTGGGGTCAGAGAAGAGGTCCCAGACCTTCGCTGGGGCTGGCCCTCGCTTCAGAGCCCCACACACCATTCTGGGATACTCCTTCCTTCCCAGCCTGGAGCGGTGGACCCCAGTCCCCAGACGAGTGCCAGAGGGGGTCCTCTTCTGGGGGGAGGCCATGCCGGTCGTGCTCACCAGAGGGCGCTAGCTACGGGGGGGGGGGGACCAGGCGGGTGGATCCAGTCCCCCCCCCCCCCCCCATACCAAGCACAGGGAACCAGCCCCGCTTGTCACGCGGGGGCCGCGGGGCCCAGCCTCCCCGAGCTTTCCTCCCAGGCCCCCTCCCTTCTGGGCTGGCCCCTCATTGGATTGGAATTGCCCCTGGGCTCCATCCTCGGGGAATCATGAGCGGTGCTCCCGGGGGGGCTGCTTGACCATCACCGCGTGGGGGGCGGGAGGGGCCTTTTGGCGAGCCCGGGCCGGCGCTGCGGGCGGGAGTGCCGAGAGTCCTCTGCAGAGTGGGGAGGGGGCGGACGGGGCGACGACAGGTGGGTGGTTTGGCTTCCCGGCAGAGAGGGCACAAAAGACGCATTGTCTCCCGGACGCCCATGACCCCACGTCCCGGCCAGGCCCGCCCTTTCCTGGCAAACAC
>NW_015164748.1:202052-204272 GCF_001447785.1 Gekko japonicus
GTCCCGGGAGGCCCCCCGGCCGCCGCCATCGCCCGGCTCCGCTCGCGCACTCCGGCAGCCCGCCAGGGAGCCCGTCCCCGGCCGGAGGGCTGGACCCGCAGAGCGCCACGCGAATCGCCTCCCCCGGCCCGGCCCGGCCCGGCCCAGCGCGCGGTGGCCCCAGGCGGGCTCCCTTCGCGGCCCTCCCCTCCTGCCGCTGGCCGGGAGCCACCCCTCCCCTCCCCCCCACGGCATTCTTCTCCGCAGCCGCCGCCGGGTCAGGGACCGGCTAATCCCGGGACATTCCAGGCCACGAGGCCCCTGGACAATCCAGCCCGCGCCGCCCGCCGGCACAGCCGCTCCGGCCAACCACCAGGGGAGGCCGGCGACACCTGGAAGCCGCCCCGCCTCTCCCCCTCGGGCCACCCGCGGCTGGATCGCTCTTGCGGGACAATCCGCTCCCCCGGAGGGAAGGCCAATAAATCCTTCCCGGAGGGGAACAAGAGCCTTTTGTCCCGCCCGCGGCCTACCTGGCTCAGGGTACAGGAGGTGCCGGGGATGGAGCCACCCATTGTGGCCGGGGCAGTCCATTCCCAACGGTGGTTCTTTCAAGCACCACCTCATTCTGGGAGTATTTGGAACATGAATCATTTTGCCCCACCCTGGTCATTCCCTAGTGGAGTACAGTCCACTCCGATTTTGTTTCCTTGCCCACTACATTTAAAAGTAGGTGGGTTACCGAGCTACACCTGCCTCCCCCTGTGGCACTTTCCCCCCTTTGGATTTAAATAGCGAATGCTGAGGAAGTTGTGTGGCGTAGTACTTAACGCTTCTCAGACCAGGATCTGGGAGACCTGGGGAGCCATCTGTATAGGTCTACTTATAAAGACCATATTGTTCAATGGTGCTTACTCTGAGGAAAGTGATTTTAAGATTAGAATTGTAGGATACAATCTCCACATTGCCAGGGAAACTCACTGGGTGTCCACAGACTCGCAGGGTGGTTGGCTTGAAGATAAAGCGAAGAGAGAGGAGAAAGATACATATCTAAAATAAATACATAAACGTTCTGTGTAACTCTTAAAGCTTCTAGTATTTAGAAAATTGGATGGTTCAAGAAGAAGAAGAGGAGATTGGATTTACACCCCGCCCTTCACTACCCAAAGGTGTCTCAGAGCGGCTTACAAACTCCTTTCCCTTCCCCTCCCCACAACAGACCACCCTGTGAGGTCGGCGGGGCTGAGAGAGCTCTTGACAGAAACTGCTCTTTTTCAAGAACAGCTCTTGTCAGAACTACGGCTTGCCCAAGGTCATCAGCCAGGTGCAAGTGGAGGAGTGGGGAATCAAACCCGGCTCTCACAGATTAGAGTCCACGCACTTAACCACGACACCAAACTGGCTCAACTAAAAGACAAGGTTGCACATTCCTCTGGGAGGCTAAAACTAAGCTTTAAATATATACTTCCAGGTTGTCAGCGTGGTGCTCCTTACTGGGCAGATGCAGCCACACAAGCATTTCAGTAACTTCTCTCAGCAGCAGTAAAAGGCACATGACCACATGAAACTGCCTTATATTGAATCAGACCACCACCACCCCCTCTCAGTCCATCAAGGTCAGTCTTGTCTAGCCAGACTGGCAGTAGCTCTCCAGGGTCTCAGGCAGAGAGAGCTCCTTCACATCACCTCCTGCCTACTTTTAACTCAAGATGCTGGGGATTGAACCTGGGACTTTCTGCATGCCAAGCAGAGGCTCTATCACTGAGCCACAGCCCCTCCCCCAACAGTGCCTGGGTCTGCATTACATTGGTACAGTATACAGCAGTACATTAGTTTAGAAACCAGACATAGCATCATGTTGCACATATATTTTGGCACATAACAGGGAACACCAGATGAAGAAAAGATACCTGAAATGTAGCTCACCAAAGAAGAGCTAACATAACACACCCAATCTCAAGAGGGATTTGGCTTCCTGGACCATGGTATGAACCTCTGACATGAGGGACTGTTGGTGATGGATGGGGTGCACCTTACGAAGAATGGGAGGAATGTCTTTGCTGGAAGACTTGAAACCTGATCAGGAGGGCTTTAAATTGAAGACATTGGGGGTGGGAAGAAAAAGCCTGATGTTGTACGGCATCCCCAAGACTAAGCTCAAGAAGGGGAGTGACCAGATAATAAATGAATGGGAGAGAGGTGAGTTCAGTACTTCTCATGTAAAATCGAAGGGACCTACGGTAG
>NW_015164749.1:0-54719 GCF_001447785.1 Gekko japonicus
TTGCCTGGGCTATCCAGGTCAGGGATATCTTTTGAGGGTGAAAGTGGTGTCTTCACCATCTAGCTTGGTTCACGTGCCTGAGAGTTCTAGAGGTATTTGTTCTGCCAGCAGTGCTCTGTATTCCATGGCCCACTGTGGTATAGATCACTCAAGCCACTAGTACCACTTTGGAGATTATAGTTCCACCTCAGCTGACATGTGTACTGTTGGACCATATGTGAATTTCTCCTTTGGACCAACTAGCAGATCTCTGGGGCCATCTTGAGTCAGGAAGATGATGGGAGGGGTGGAGAACCTTAACCCCCCCTCCCTGCATGACACGGTCCTAATCTGAGCCAGGCTCTCACACAGCTGGGAATGCAGATTGAATCAGAGAACTCCCCAGGGCACATCTGGTCAACAAGACCAGCGGGGACTCGTGGGAATATGAGGACTTCATAATGGATCATTGGCCCATGATATGGACTCTTACCGAAGACAATGACTGGACTGAGGTCACCTAGTTGGCTGATCTCAGATTTGAATCCAGATACTCTCAGTTCAGCACTGACCTTCCTCTCTCTTCCCTGCACTCAGTTTTCTGCCTTCCAGGCTCTTACATTTCTCTGTTGCTCCTTCCCTTAGCCCTGTTGCAAACTCAAAGCTCCCCCCCCCTCGAAAAAGCAGTCCCTCTGTATTCATTTGCCAGCATAATGCAACATGAAGCTCGGTGGTGTGTACATTTTAAGATTCACCGATGATTGCCGAGGTTTTAGCTCTGAGTGCTATTATAACAAGCCTAATTGGAAAAGCTCCTATCTCCTTGGATGAGATAAGCCCTCGGCTGAGTCCTTTCCAGGAAGGGAAGACTGTGTCAAGGGGATGGAGAGGATATGAGGTGGGGAACCAGGTGGGTGAGTTTTCTCCACTGATAAATTGCAGGGGAGCATCAAGGGGAACTCTTCAAATTGCCGCAATCTGTCTCCCAGGGGCTTACCTGTCAGCAGCTGCCTGCTGATGGTGGAGGGAAGGAGGAAATTTGAGGGGGAGGGAACATCATGCCTTATCGGAGAAGTGCAGTGATGAAAGGGAGAGGGCTGAAGGGGAGTCCTCGGTCACCCTCCCGCCATCTCTCTCTGTCACTTTCACCCAAGGAAGGTTGAGAGGTTAAATGGGGGTGGGGTTTTCAGCCCCCTACCCAACCTGTGCTTCTTAGAGACTAGGTTTGAGGCTCATGCTGGAATAGGTGTTGTTAGTCTTCAAGTTGCCACGGCTACCCCTCTGGAATGGTCCAAGGTCGGACAAATGCGTCTTCCTGTCTAGAAGCAAGAGAGCTACAGGATCCCAAGAGATGTGATCTGGGACTCCTTGCAAGGGAGAGCTGGAACAGGGGAACTTCTTTCTTACTGAGCTCTGCACACACACCTCGTAAGCACCCTCCACCTGGCAACCAGATCAGCGGCCTGTGAGGTTAGTCTGCTTAGTGACATCCCTCAAACAGAATGCATCAAAATGCAAGCTGGTGGAACCCAAACTTCCCTAGCAGTGCCGTCCTAAGCAGAGTCGAGCCCATTTTCTTCACTGGCCTTAGAACAGTGTAATTCTACTTAGGATTGCACTGTAGGTGGCCATGGGCCAGTCTCTCTCTTTCTCCCCCCCCCCCCCCCCCGCGCGGGCCCTCCCCCTCTCACGGGGACTCGTGGGACCATGAGGACTTCATAATGGATCATTGGCCCATCATATGGACTCTTACCGAAGACAATGACTGGACTGAGGTCACCTAGTTGGCTGATCTCAGATTTGAATCCAGATACTCTCAGTTCAGCACTGACCTTCCTCTCTCTTCCCTGCACTCAGTTTTCTGCCTTCCAGGCTCTTACATTTCTCTGTTGCTCCTTCCCTTAGCCCTGTTGCAAACTCAAAGCTCCCCCCCCCTCGAAAAAGCAGTCCCTCTGTATTCATTTGCCAGCATAATACAACATGAAGCTCAGTGGTGTGTAAATTTTAAGATTCACCGATGATTGCCGAGGTTTTAGCTCTGAGTGCTATTATAACAAGCCTAATTGGAAAAGCTCCTATCTCCTTGGATGAGATAAGCCCTCGGCTGAGTCCTTTCCAGGAAGGGAAGACTGTGTCAAGGGGATGGAGAGGATATGAGGTGGGGAACCAGGTGGGTGAGTTTTCTCCACTGATAAATTGCAGGGGAGCATCAAGGGGAACTCTTCAAATTGCCGCAATCTGTCTCCCAGGGGCTTACCTGTCAGCAGCTGCCTGCTGATGGGGGAGGGAAGGAGGAAATTTGAGGGGGGAGGGAACATCATGCCTTATCGGAGAAGTGCAGTGATGAAAGGGAGAGGGCTGAAGGGGAGTCCTCGGTCACCCTCCCGCCATCTCTCTCTGTCACTTTCACCCAAGGAAGGTTGAGAGGTTAAATGGGGGTGGGGGTTTCAGCCCCCTACCCAACCTGTGCTTCTTAGAGACTAGGTTTGAGGCTCATGCTGGAATAGATGTTGTTAGTCTTCAAGTTGCCACAGGACTCCTGTTTTAATCTGCTGCAATAGACTAACATGGCTACCCCTCGTGTTGTTAGTCTTCAAGTTGCCACGGCTACCCCTCTGGAATGGTCCAAGGTCGGACAAATGCGTCTTCCTGTCTAGAAGCAAGAGAGCTACAGGATCCCAAGAGATGTGATCTGGGACTCCTTGCAAGGGAGAGCTGGAACAGGGGAACTTCTTTCTTACTGAGCTCTGCACACACACCTCGTAAGCACCCTCCACCTGGCAACCAGATCAGCGGCCTGTGAGGTTAGTCTGCTTAGTGACATCCCTCAAACAGAATGCATCAAAATGCAAGCTGGTGGAACCCAAACTTCCCTAGCAGTGCCATCCTAAGCAGAGTCGAGCCCATTTTCCTCAGTGGCCTTAGAACAGTGTAATTCTACTTAGGATTGCACTGTAGGTGGCCATGGGCCAGTCTCTCTCTTTCTCCCCCCCCCCCCCCCCCGCCTAGCCTACCTCACAGTTGTTGTAAGGATTACATAGAGGGGAGGATCTTCACTGGATAACCACTTTCTTAGTCCCTAGGACTTCAGGCTAAGGGGGAAATGAGAGTTCACCCAAGTAGTCTAACCTACCTTGCAGAGTTGTTGTGAGTGCAAAATAGTGAGGGATGGATGCAACATGCTTCCCTGAGAAAGGGCAGGTTAAAAAAATGGGAAGATAGCTGTGGCAGAGATGAGTTGAATCCTGCCCCTTCCTCTGCCATACCTCTCCACCACCATCCAGTGTGGGGGCATTTCTCCCCATCCCAGTTGATTTACAGTATCTCATCTGGAAGAGAGAGGCTGATATCCAGCTCACTTTATCTGTGCTTCTCTTTTGATGTAAAACCCACCCACCCCCTACACACACACTCACTCTCTCTCTCTCTCTCTCCCCCTCTCTCTCTCTCTCTCTCTCTCTCTCTCTCTCTCTCTCTCTCTCTCTCTCTCTCCTGTATGATTGACAGTTGTGGCTGTTCCCGTTGCATCTAATTTGGCTTTTAAGATCCATAGAAAGAATCTATAGATGTGGCTTAAGATAGCTTATTGCTGTGAATGTCAAAGAGGCTGACAGGTTGGGACTCTTCAAAGATTGTTCCCCGAAAACAAGCCAGCATGCTTGGGTTGCATATGAGAAAGGGGACTCAAAACAAGGCAGCCAGTATTATGAAACCAATGTGTCCATCTCTTTGGAGGCTGAAATGGGGAATCAGTTTGAAGTAGTGGCCAGAGTGTTGCATTATGACCAGGGGGGTCTGGGTTCACCTCCCCACTCTGCCAGGAAGCTTCCTGGGTGAGCAGGGGCCTGTCTGTCTCTCCACCTGCAAAGAAAACAGTGCTTCTCACAGGGGTTTTGTGTGACATTCAGGCTGATTTCGCACCAGAGCTGCCTCGATGTTGCACCGCGGTTTGCCCCAATACTATTGGTCAATTTCACTCCCAAAGCTGCGGGGCTGCATTTTGACTCGCGGCTTCGCTCGATTTCCCCTGCAGTTTCGTGATCCTGTTTTTTGAGGATCACAAAACTGCGGAGAAAATCAGGCGAAGCCGCGGGTCAAATGCAGCCCCGTGGCTTCGGATTTTTAAATTGACCAATAGTATTGGGGCAAACGGCGGCGCAACATCGAGGCAGCTCTAGTGCGAAATCAGCCTCAGTCTTTTCTGGACTCCTTAGTTTTTCAAATGGGATGGCTCTTTATTCTTTGTTCCTTCTTCTCCAAATGCAGCAGCAGCAGCTATAAAATCAGAAGTCTGTCAGCACTGAACACCAAATGCTAGCAAGACCTGGTCTTAAGAGTTCATCTTGAAACCAAAATCTGCTTTTTTCCCTCTTCCTTACAAAATAAAAAGGATTTTTAAAAAACATCTGGCCTGATGAAGAGTTATGGTGAGCTCGAAAGCTTGCACAGTGTTTTGAGTCATTTTGGTTGGCCCTAATGAAAAGGATGATGCGGATTTTGGTTTTGATTTGGTCAATACAGCTGTTTACAACTTCTGTGCTATGCCTTGCCCACATCACAGGGTGGTGGTGGTTGTGAGCATCAAATGGAGGAGGGGAGAGATCCATATACATCACACTGAGCTCCTGAGAGGAAGGGCCAGATTTATTTATTTAGTTTTAATGACAAATAGACTTGGAACAAGTGGGTACCTGCAAGGACTTACGGGATAAATCTTATTTCCCTGTGTCAGAAGGCTGGCCATCCCAGGTGGGGTGGGGCAGGCCATCAGCCCACCAGGAGGCATCCAGGTTCTCTTAAGAGCCTTAGGTTGAAAATGTGGAACTGGCCCAAGGTCGCCCAGCGAGTTTCCACAGCAGAATGGGAATGTAAGGTCCTAGTCTGAAACTCTAATCACTACGCCACAGTAGGGGCCGCCGTTGAACAGTAACAAGCAGCTAGGCCTAAGTCAGGGAAGTCAGTTGATAGCAAATCACCTGGTGTTCGCTGCTGGGTCTGGTCCCAATGAGTCCTCTCAAAGGCCAAAATATGCCTGGAAAAGGCCTTCCCCCCTCTCTGTGCCTTTTACAGACAGGAACCAAGCCTGTTGTGGTTGCCTAGTAATAGCCACTGAGGCAGTCTTCATTTATATCCTGCCTTTCTCCACAGTGGAGACCAAAGCACTCTACATCATTCTCCTGTTCTCCTTTTTATCCTCACAACAACCCTGTGAGGCAGGTCTGGCTGAAAGTATGTGAGACTGGCCCTGTATCACTTAGCGAGCTTCCATGGCAGACTGGTGATTTGAACCTGGGTCTACCAGACTTTAGCATGAAGCTCTAACTGCTATACTACACGAACTTTCATATCGTGGCTGCTGTTGAACAATAGCAAGCAGTCAAGCCTAGATGAGTCATGCAAGTCAGGTAGAGCAGGTAGTCTGGTGGTTGCTACCATGCCTGGCCTAATGAGTCCTCCCTCGAAGGCCAAAACAGCCCTGGAAAGGGTCCCACCTCTTCCCCTGCCTTTTACTGACGAAAACCAACCCTAGAATGTTGTGGTAGCCTAGTAAAGGCCACTAAGTACTTCTGTTTCTTAAAGCTGCAGGCACTCCTTTTATCATTTTGGGATTTTCTAAACCCCCAATGTATTTTTATTTTTTTAGATCTCAGATTTTTCTGCAAACCTGAGTCATTTTTCAGGTTTGTGGAGAGATCTGTTTCGTCCATTCATGGCCCCATTCACTGGATTTCAGTATCCTCAGATGATACTACGTGCAGTTGAGGTTGTCTCATCTGAAAAAAATTAAGACTGAACACAAAAGGGCAGGCAAAATGATCTAACAGGTTGGAATACCCTTCCCTTGAGGTGTGAGTGTAGGAGAAACACTACTGAGAAGACAGAGGATTGAGGAACGGTCTGGACTCTGGAGAGTCTGAAGTTGGCCATGGAAAGCTGTGAGGTTGATAGGTCTGTGGAGGCTCTTCCTTGCGCATATTCCTCTTTGCCACTGGGGGGCAATGAAACTCTCTCGAAGAAGGATGCATCTGATTCCCCATTGCTAAAGAAGCTGCCCAAGAGCAATATCTCTTTCCAGAAGGAGAAATGACAGGTTGGGATCAGGTTAGAGCCACATGCCCGGCAAAGTGCCTTTAAGAGAGACTCCAATTTTTATTGCCTTTTAAAAGTTTTTTTTATTTGCATGTGTGCTTCTTGAGCAATAAAATGCTGAGATGCATGCCAGACGAATCGATCCTGCGCCATCTAAAGAGCCTTTGAAGAGGAGGCAACTGAGTATTTTTTTAAAAAAAAAAATGATTTTTATCTTCTTCTTTTATTGGGGATGTTGCCATTAAATCATACGAGAATAATGGAGCCTCCTCCTTCCCCCCCCTCCCTAGCAGATCCCACCACCCTTTCTTTAAATAATTCATGCTTTTTCCCGTAAAAAGCAGCAGAAATCGTTATAGCTGAGGTATACTTCATTCAGGCTTTGTGGCTTTGGACTGGAAAACTGGTGCATGCATTTTTCACTGGGGAATGCTGGGAAGATCAGGGTTAATTATGCTGAAAGTCTCTCATTGATAATGCAAATGAGGCCCCCAGTGAAGGGTGCAGAGGGTTTTGGCCACCTGCCATGTTTTTTATAAAGTAGCATAGAATCCAGTAGCTGTGAAACTTCACCAGGACAGGCCCAAATTCACAGACAGCAAGGGAAATTCCTTTGCACACTGTGTTTTCCAAAGCTACAGTGGTCTATGGTCCCTTGCAATGTTGCAAAGCACCCTAGAATCCTTTTGGACAGAGCAAGGGATCCCAAGATGCACCACTCGGAGCATGTTTGCTGCTACTGCTTGGGCAGTAAATTGTCTTGAACCAACCATGAGGGTTAACAACATGACCAGCAGTGTCTGTGGAATCAACACGGCTACCTTGAATGTATGGCAGGTGCTGAAGAACAGAAGCAGATTTTGCTTTTCTTTTTTTAATAACAAAAACCAGTTCATAGGTGTTCACACCTTATACCATATCACTCCTTAACATGATTTCAAGGGATCCCCAAAATAAGACACAAAATTACTTGCATATTTCCCTCCCCTTCTCTGTGCTATGTGTGATTTATTTGGTGCAGTATAAATGGAGTAACAGACATGTCAACAGATGTTTATATATTTCTCTTAAATATTTATATATCCCACTTTCTCCTGGGTATCTCATGAGCAAGGTGGGTAACAACAATATAAAAAACAGTTTTTGATAAAACAACGGATATAAAAAGACATTCAAAAACCAATCCGAAAACATCTTAAGCCCCCACCAACATTCCCCTGAGCAGGTACCAAGGGATGCTCAACTAAATCTGGCATGGTGTAGCGGGTAGAACGCCAGCCTACGAATGGAGGACCCAAGTTCGAACCCTTTGTAGCTCATGAGTGCACACTCAGCCCCCAACATGACAAATGGTGCACACTGGAGAGTCAGTGGGTGTGTAGTGCTTAAGAGTGTTGGACTAGTATCTGGGAGACCCAGGTCTGAATCGCCGCTTGTGCCATGGAAGGTCGCTGGGTGATCTTGGGCCAGTCACGCATTCTTAGCCTCACCTACAGGATTGTTGTGAGGATAAGATGGAGGTAAGGAGAAAGATGGAAGCTGCATTGGGGTCCCTAAAGTGGGGGTATAAATGAAATGAACAAATAAAGCCACCTTGGCCAATTCTTTCTCTGGATTCTAGAGTTCCATATTATCAGAGAAATGTAGTGGTACAGAAGACATAAGGCTGAAATTGGGGTGTTTCCTAGAGTTGGACTTCTGAAATGCAAACACAGAAGATAAGCAAAAGTGTGTGTGTGTTTTAAAAGCTTGCTAAAGCTGATATTTTGAGATGAATTAATCGTACTGCTTTCATTTACAGTCTCCCTCTCTCACTGGGATTCAAGGCAGCTTGCTCTTTTTCTGTTGAAAGACATTATTCCTACGCTACGTAACAGCAAAAAATAGAACAGTCCTTCAGAACTTACAATTTCATGTCAATTTTTTTCATTTAATTTTGATAGAAATTATGTGTTGTTTTATGTTGTGTGTGACCATTTTTGGTGCTCCAGCAGGAAAGGTATTGTTTCTTTAAACCGTAAAATAGCTCTTGTGCCAAAATACTGTGTGTTAAATCTTTTATGGGCGTGTTTCCTCATTTATTTATAATATTTTTATGTATCTTGCATAATTTATCCTGCCTCTCTATTTACTCATCTTCCCACACTTTTTAGTCAGTTTTCTCAGCATAAAGGGCTAGTTTGGAGGGGGGAGGGGGTTAAAAATGAAAGTCGGGTTGAGAGGCATTTGGGCTCTGGATCCTCCCAGGTTCAGAGTCTCCAAAGTCTTGAAAGGAGTTGGTGTGACTGAGCCAGGAAGGTTGCAGTCTAGAATGCCCGTTTGCCAGCGGGTGGCATAGCTTGTACCAGTACCTGGTACGGATGTGCAGTGACCTGGGGCCCATCAGTCTTTGAAGGGTCCACTAAGAGTGGGGACCCAGTACAATCCTGTCTTCTGGGCAGGCTCGTCACATGACCAGTATTTTATTTTGCTGCCCACTTCTTCAGTGCCTGAGCTGATTGCTGGTCTAGGCAACCAACACATCCCCAGTGCTAAGTCAGCCGAAGCACCATCTCTGACCCTGCCTTGTAGAACGGTGCTGGGGAAGGGAGGCAGTGCTAAGGACCAAGGCTCCTGGCCTTGGGGACGTTGGTACCAGACACCCTCAGTAGACCTTTGAACCTGGAATAGCTGGATCTGCAAACTGAGAACTCTCTGGCTTCCTCTGACCTTTCTGAGCATCCTTTGCAAAGTGAGGACTTGGGGATGCCGGTCAATGCCTTGGCTTCTTTACAGTCGGACCTGACCTGTTGCAGGGCACGGGAAGAGCAGGAGTGCACAGACCTTCCTTCACCCCAGCTGATCGTCAGCACTGCAGTGGTGCAGTTTTTGGAAGCATGGAGGAGTTGTGTGCAGTGTTCCCTCTAAGCTGAGTTGGTGTGAGCTAGCTCACAGTTTTTTAGCCTCTGGCTCACACGTTTTTGTCTTAGCTCAGGAAGGAGGGCTCCAGAGCAACTAATTTATGCAGTAGCCAAACTGCTTGCTCACAACTTTAATGCCAGGAGCTCACAAAGTAGAATTTTTGCTCACAAGACTTCACAGCTTAGAGGGAGCATTGGCAGGCCTATAGAAAAAGTGCACCTGATGTGAGAAATGGCCTCTTTGGCAGGCCGATAGAAAAAGTGCACCTGATGTGAGAAATGCTTCATGTTTGAAACCTCCATGTTTTTAATATGCATCTCTAGTACTGCTCTGTCGCTGACCATTTCACCTCTTCCTCATTTTCTGTTGTTGCCCAAGCTCATCTTCTCTTCCTCCCCTTCCCCCAACTCATGAGAACATAAGAGAAGCCATGTTGGATCCGGCCAGTGGCCCATCCAGTCACACAGTGGCCAAACCCCAGGAGCAATTAGGAGGTCCAGCAGTGGGGCCAGGACACTGGAAGCCTCCCACTGTTGCCCCCCCCAAGCACCAAGAATACAGAGCATCACTGCCTAAACATAGTGCTCAATCTATACCCTGTGGCAAATAGCCACTGATGGACCTCTGCTCCATATGTTTATCTAATCCCCTCTTGGAACTGTCTGTGCTTGTAGCTGCCACCACTTCCTGCAGCAGGGAATTCTGCATGTTAATTACTCTTTAGGTGATCTCCTGTCTCTGTGCCTGCTGTTGTTTTGTACCTTGCTACTGGGACTCTCTACACTCAAAATCATTTCCCTCTTCCCTTTCAAGTCTCTCTTCAATATTCAGTTCTTCAACAAAGAAAGCCTTTCATGAACTTCTCTAGTCCATACCTTTGTGTGTACCATCACCTACTTCTCCTTTACTCAGTATCCATTGGTTAATCCTTGCTCTCTCCTCACCCCACCTCACCCCTGTACTGTTTGACCATCTTTTGTTCACCCCAAACTATACTACTAGTGCTAAATGCCAGCAAGTTGTAGTAGAAGTCCTTTTTTATGCCAGTCAGCTTAGCTCCTGTTCTGATAAAGAAGTTTTATTTTTCTATAGTCCTGTCAAATATATAAAAACACCCATGATGCAGCATCATTGGGGGGGGGGGAAGCCATACATATAATCCACAGATGCAGCCCTGAGTATTTACAACCTTGGCAAGTAATCATTAATAGCATAGAGTGAGGAAGAGAAGCGCTCGTAGGACTGCTGTGCTACTTCCACAGGGGACGATTCCCTGTTGTGCACTCATTACTTCTGCATTTGCAGTAGCAACAGAGCATCCACACAGGAGTATGCTCTGTATTTTCCTTGTTGCCTTCTTGTGTCCATCTTCCCTCCCCCCACAGCAGAACTGGCTTTTGCTGGCTTTTTTTTTTTTAAGGTAGCTACTACGCTGTTGTAGTATTACCAATTTCAAAGAAGTCCACCAGTGGCATAGGAGAGAAATAGTGGCCATAGAAGGATAATAGTAATTGTGTGCCATCAACCTCTCAACGGACTCACATTGACCCCAGAACCCAAGGAGTTTTCTAGGCAAGAGAGGTTCAGAGGTGGTTTGCCATTGCCTTCCTCTGCATAGGAACCCTGGACTTCCTTGGTGGTCTCCCACCCCAGTACTAACCAGGGCTAACCCTACTTCGCTTCCTAAATCCGATGAGATCCTGCTAGGCTGGGCTGAGGGGAAATGGTGCCATTGTGAACCGGGAGCTTCAAAAATCCACGCTTTTCTGTCCACATAGTGGGCAAAACCCACTTTTGCTCTAATCTTCCAAGAAAGTTCACAGTACAGAAGGTTTGGGAACCTTTGTACTATGGGTGGGCACAGGATGAGTGGGGAGCTTTCTGGGAATGGCAGTGGGTAGATGGTCCCCCCAAAAAAACCCTGTGCTCCTGTTCGGTTGCAAAACTGGAGCAAAATCTGTGTGATGTGGTGATTGCATCAGCTCATCTCCCACCCTGGCCTGCCCTGTCCTTGGACAAGATTCCAGATGCTAATATCCTGTCATTAAGTACTCCAGGTCTGGGGTAAAAAAAGGGTTTAAGCAATCTTTACTTGCTTGAGTCAAAAAGTCTATTAAGTGCTGCTTGGAGCCTCTGAGGGACAGCCTGTCGGAATTCGCCTTTATCAGCACAGAACACCCACTTAGTTGGATGAAGTTTAGGCAAGGGAGATAACTATCGTGGTGCGGAGGGAACAGATTTATTTATATCTGCTGGGCTCTAATGGGAAAAGGATCATTCCTTGCTGAGAGTCTAAAGTGAAACAAAGGGGGAGGAAAATCTATGAAATATCGATTATCTACAAAAATTGCCACTCCCAGAATAACTCTGGCTGGAGCCTCTACTCCAGAGGGGGATTATCTCTGAAAACAGCTTTCTATGCAGTTTGGAGGCAAGAGTGGAGAATGCACATAGCATCTGCTGACCTTCTTTCCCCCCCTGCTGGGGGGGGGGGGCTCTCACGCCCAGGTGGAAACTTCTGTGTAGTTAGCTGAGATCAGAAAGGACTTTCCTTTATCATAACCTCATGCAAGCTGGCTATCGGTCATGAATTTGTAGAAAATGGGTCGTGCATGGGGTGGTGGTAAAGGAATGCTGTTCACACAGGAGTGTGCTAGGACATGACTGCCTTTGTCTTTACAGAAAAAGGTGCTTTAGGTGGAGCCAATCCTAAGCAGCAAGATGGACGTGTGTGCTTTCCTACCCTGCCATTCCTCCTCTCCCAATCCATCTTCCTCTGCCTCTTTTCTCTCCACGGGGTTCCAAGTGTGAGTTTGGAGAGAGAAAAGCATTTGGAACCCTGTATGAAGGAGAGCGGTGGCTCAGAGGTTAAGATGCTGAGCTGCAGACCGGAAGGTTGGTAGTTCGGCAGTTCGAGACCCAAGTGCCGCATGACAGAGTGAGCTCCCATCTCTGGCTCCAGCTCCTGCCAACCTAGCAGTTCGAAAGCAAGAAATTGCAAGTAGATATATAGGTACTGCTTCAATGGGAAGGTAACAGTGTTCCATGTGCCTCGGCATTTAGTCAGGCCGGCCACATGACCACGGAAACGTCTTTGGACAGCGCTGGCTCTTTGGCTTGGAAACGGAGATGAGCACCGCCCCCTAGAGTCGAATTCGACTAGCTTTCGAGCAAGGGAACCTTTACCTTTACTTTGTGAAGGATAGCAGCTGAGAAGGGAGGTACAGTTTCAGATTGAGCATTGACAAGCAGCGTAAGGATTAAACCCACACACAAACTTCTGCTTCCTTAATAGCACATCCCCAAAATCAAGGACTGCAGGGACATGGTATGTGTTTCTCTGTGTGATGTTTGTTAACCTCTGTGGCAATCATATCAGTTCCCCAAAGGACCTGTTGTTGCATTCTAAAATTGGGGAACTTAGAAACTGTTCTTTTGTTTTGGTGACCTATCAGCTGTTAGACTGATATGGATGAAATATGACTGCAGAAAACATAATTCTGTGTTCCCTGAGGACCTCAGACGCTACAAAACTGGAATGTGAGCACACACACCCAAATTTGTACCCATGACAAAAGGTGACGGGGACATATCGTAGAGGCCCTGTAGTTCTGTGAATGTATCCTAGCCCTGAAGATGGTTCATTGATTAGTGTGGAGTGTGGGAAGGGGTCCGCAGAGGACCTGATGAGATCCCCTAGAGTAGGGGTCCCCAACATGGCGGTTGTGAGCCTTACGGCTTCCACTGACACCTATCCTGGCAACCGCCATGTTTTTAGAAAGTGGGTGGGGCTTTTGCCCAGCAAGGCTCAGGCCCATAGCTACAGTGTGGCTATTCAGGGCTCTGCCCCCCTTTTTTAAGGGGTCAGCCCCACAAGATTTCCTCCTGAAAATGTTTTTTTATTATTATTTTTCTCAAAGAGAAAATGCGTGGCAGGTGTGGCGTGCTTCAAAACCCCAGTTCACACCTGCAAGGGAATTGCGAGCATCGGATAGGGTGCCAGGCTCCCACTTGGTGCCGCGCTGGAGAGTCGGGTGTTGGAAAAGGCCCCAGCTTTGAAATAAAGATCTCCCCGCGGGGGGTGGGGGGAGTACAGATTTCTGGGTGCTGGTTGTCTGTTTGCATGGGGCTTCTTGCACAAGCCTCACCAACCCCACCAGAAACGTTTTGCCCCACAAGCCACAAAATCCTGGCTACAGGCCTGGCAAGGCTTCTGATTGACCACTGGAGATCAGATTGGCTGTGCAAATTTCTAAAAACGTTGCTTTGGCAACAGCTGCCATCACAGTGCAAGGATCTATACTGGGGTGTCAAACATGCGGCCCGGGGGGCGGATCAGGCCCCCGGAGGGCTTCTATCAGGCCCGCAGTGGAACTGGCTGTCTTCTGCTGCTTCTTCCAGTTCTGCTGCTGCTGCTGCGTCATCGTAGGTTTGCAGCTTACAGATACACACCTGGACAGCATACTCAAGATTGCAACAGCACAGACATTCTGATGCAATAATTCAGAGCAAGAGGTGTCAGTTATCAGACACTGTTAAATAAACAAAATATTGCAAGAGTGCTGTTGTTTTAACCATGTTTTTATTTTAAGTTTAAAAAAACCTCATTTGTGTCCTTTTAAAGTTTATATCTCCGCAACCTGGCATTACCTTTTATGACACACATGGCCTGGCCCAACAAGGTCTCATTTATGTCAGATCCGGCCCTCATAACAAATGAGTTCTACACCCCTGACCTATACTGTGTGACTGAATACAAGCTGCGGCAACCATTTGTAGCAACCAGAGTGCCCACCACACTGTGTCAGGATTCCAAAGGTGCTGATAGGCTCCAAAGGTTGGGGACCCCTGCCCTAAATCTTATGTTTGATGCCTCTGGATTAAACTGCAGGAGGGTGTTTGAGCAAAGGAACCAGTAAAACCCACTGCTAGGGACTGTGTGCAACTTTGACTTTGTGCTCATTTACTCTGGTCCCTTACTTCTCTCTCGGAACAGGCTTCGCCGGCAGCAGAACATCCCCCTCTTCGGAAAGATCCGCAGTTCGCGTTTTGGGCCCGACAACCCTGGTGACGGCACCAGCGACCTGGATGAAGACGAAGACTTGCAGATCCAAGTCCCTTAGCGACTGCCCAGCAGAGAGATCGGCGCTGGGGCGGGACAGTTATTACTTGATTGCAGCGATGGCTTTTGGCCTCAACAAGGAGAACTTTTCTTTTGAGGAAGATCAAACTTGGATCTGTGGGAGAGGCTGAAAAAGAGGCATCTAAGCCTCCATATTCTGACCTGCAACAAGTCAGCTTGGTGGCTGGGACAAGATGGAATACTTCAAGGGGGAAGTTGCTTGACTTCGCATAGTTCCTCCTTACTCACCAGCCCCATAATGCATCCCTGGTGTGGGAGTGCAAATGTCACATGTTCAAGAGCACTCGGAACTATTCGCATTTAGAAACCCAGTGCAATAACCACACCTTCGCCCACACCTCTCCTTCATTCCCCATCCTGCTAACACCCTTCTGCAGCTGACGGACTCGTATTATTCCCCGATGTAGCCCTCCCTTAGAATCCAAACACAGTACCTCTTATCTCAGTCAATACACGTTTGCATTTATGTTAGGGGTAGCACAAGATGAATCCTGCCCCTCCTCCAGCCTTGCCTTCTGGGTGGGGAACAAGGGTTTGATGAGCAAAACCTAGGCCTACCAGGGAGGAAACCAATGATCTCTCTGGTGTCACAGAAGCTCCTAAGGTTGACGTGTTGTTCACAGAGCTATGGGCACATCATGTATTGTGTTGGGTCAGAAGACACGCGTCCATGTGGAAAGTGGCCTGCTTTTCAATTTAAGCCCAGATTCACATTAGACAGCCTTAGTGTAAGGAAGCAACCCAATTCGGCGGTGGCCCACACAAACAGCAGTAAGATACCTTTGTCAAAGTGGCAAGGGAGCATGACATGGCTGGAAAGAGCGCTGGGACTCCAGAGAGAGTGAAAAAGAGAAACAGGTTGCTTAATGGAATGATGCAATTATTTCAGCTGGATAATTAGCAAACTTTTAAGCGGATAAAGTAACACCAAGCGTTGGGTGATAGTACCCCATGCCAGAAAGCCCACTAAAAGAGCCCAGCATTCCAAGGAGCCACAGACGGTGGGTATACAAGAGGGTTCTCCAGAGGGTAAAAAGCAAGTGATGGTGTTCCTTTGGAGACAGTTCAGACAAAGGTCCAGTTCCCGAGGCAGGAGAGTCTAGGCAGCAAAGAATCCAAAAACGATTCAAAGGCAAAGGGCAAGATCCAAAGGAACATGCAGCAGACAAGAACTGCACAAACACAGGTGGATATGTACAGAGATGCCTTCTACTGAGCCATCAGTCTACCAAGGTCAGTCTTGTCCGGTCTGACAGGCAGCAGCTCTCTGCTTGGGCCTTTTAAACTAAAGGTACTAGTGTTGAATCCAGGCCCTCTACATGCCTAGCAGATGCTCATGTCACTGAGGAATAGCTCCACCCCCTGGTTTGGAGTGAGGACTTTTGGGGGCATATTCTGGTGCTAGTGCTGGGGCAAGAAGCTTGAATTTAAAAAACTCCCCCCCCCCAGGCTTGGAACAAGGGAAGGGGGCAAGGGACCAAGCCAGGTATGTCCTTTGATAGGAACAAGGGGAGAAATGAAAGATTCAGGGTCCTGGGAATATTTTTCAAAAAAACAGAAGGGACATGTGCTTAGGGACCACTCTAATCGTTGATGTAGCTTTGGCAGCTCATCTACCATATAGTCTTAATGACGTGATTGGGAGAGTCAGACTTATATGGGGGAAATACAGATAATATGTAGCACTGCCTGGAGAAGAACTAACCCAGGTAGGTCTGTTTTTGTGGCAAGAGGCACACCAATTAATCACTGAGAGGCCTTGATTACCAATTTGATGGCCCAATACTGGCTAAGGCTCAGATTTTCTCTGGAGAGCCAGTTTGGCGTAGTGGTTAAGTGCGTGGACTTAACATCTGGGAGAACTGGGTTTGATTCCCCACTCCTCCACTTGCACCTGGCTGGATGACCTTGGGCAAGCCATGGTTCTGGCACAGCTTTTCTTGAAAAAGAGCAGTTTCTGTCAGAGCTCTCTCAGCCCCACCTACCTCACAGGGTGTCTGTTGTGGGGAAAGGAGATTGTAAGCCACTCTGAGACTCCTTTGGGTAGTGAAGGGCGGGGTATAAATCCAATCTCTTCTCTTCTTCGTCTTCCTCAGCAATGAGAGAAGGCATCAGCCGGCTTCAAGTGCTGGCTTTCTTGGCTGTTTTGTGGTAATGAGCCAAAAGCTGGCCTCACGCAAAGACAGGGAGGGGGAAATGAGGACAAGCGAGGCCCTCTGTCCTGAACAAGTCCCGGGCTGCGAGGTTCTGCTCAGTCAGCTCATCTTTGCCTTGTGCACAGAATGGTTCTCAAATAAAACCACCTGCCTGGATGGGGTGGAACAAATCCAGGAGAAAAGAGCTCTGAGGAGGCATCCTGTTCCCTCTGTGCTCACCTAGCATATGTATTTGTTTCTGTGTATAAATATATTTGTATATGATTGTATATTATAAATATTGAGCTAACCAGGGAATTCTGCTACAGTTGGCACTGTGCACACTGTGGCCATTTTCTTACTCTGGCCTGGTGCTTTTGAAGTCCCCTGGTTCCAGTCTTGCCACTTTCTCTCCACCCTAGCTTCAGCCCCCTTTTGCAAAAGGGAGAGGATCGTACT
The DNA here is from genome assembly GCF_001447785.1 of Gekko japonicus. Classification (NCBI taxonomy): domain Eukaryota; kingdom Metazoa; phylum Chordata; class Lepidosauria; order Squamata; family Gekkonidae; genus Gekko; species Gekko japonicus. Next base: position 16,708 of record NW_015164749.1, read on the forward strand.
GGTCTGCCTTACAAGGTTGTTGTAAGGATTGTAACACAATAATCCACACAAAGTGTTTTTTTGTGTGTGCGTGCCAGTGCCTGGAAGTCATGGTGACCTCTGGCAGTAATCCACACAAAGTGGTTTTTTTGTGCGTGCGTGCCGGTGCCTGGAAGTCACGGCGACCTCTGGCAACTCCTACTGGGGCACGGAGGACGTTCAGAGAAGTGGCTTGAAAGCCTGCCTCTGCCTCCCGGCCCCTGGTATGGTATTCTTTGGAGGTCTCCCGTCCCCCTGCTTAGCTTCTGAGGTCTGACAAGATCGGGCTTGCCCGGCTTGTCCAGGTCAGAGCACCCACGTGAAGTGATCTGAGCAATTCTGGTGGTGGAAAGTGCCGTCAGGTTGCAGCCAACTGATGGCCACCCCATAGGGTTTCCAAGGCAAGAGACGGAACAGAGGCGATTTGCAATTTCCTGCCTCTGTGTCATGACCCTGATCTTCCTTGATGGTTTCCCAGCCAAATACTAACCAGGGCTGTCCAAGATCTGTTGAAGTCAGGCTAGCCTGGGCTATCTGGGTCGGGGCAATGTCAATGCTAAGTAGGGTTATATTCACCACCCCACATGTACCACCCCATTTATATCTCGGACTATCTACTTCTAACAGTGTACATTGTACATGGGGAGGTGGGGTGTTACACCCATCTTCTGTGAGGGCTGCTGTATGGCCACTGGTGGTATGGCACAGGAGCCATCTCCAGCTGAAGAGGGTCATCCCGTCAGTTTTCTGCAGGACAGCCTTCAGAGACTGGAATCTAGTATCTACCCTGGGAATCCCTTTCTTGATTTCTGAAGACGATACTCATGTCTACAGAGATCTGAAACAAATAGGCAGCACATGACCAATTTTAAGGAATAGGGCGGAAAGAAATCTCCGTTGGAGGCATCTGGCACCCTTCCTTGCATGGGTGTTGTTGGCTGGCACCTTCCTCTCTAGCTCACCAGCCTTCGTGCTCCTTTCTCCCTTCCGTTCTCCATCTTTCCCAAAGAGTGCTAAACACTTTTCAGTGACAACACTGACTGTAGGGATTCAGAGGAATTCTACAAGATCAGCAACCGTCTGGGGACAGCTTGTTTTCTGCATTCAGATGGGAGACTTGGGGTTCCTTTGGGAGACCTTTTGGGCCTCCTTGGTGCAAAATGGGTGTGTGTGTGGGGGGGCAGAATACGTGCCACTCTACATACTCCAGACCTGGTATTGCTGCTTGTGGTGCTATGGAAGGGGGTTAGTCATGGCTCCAGAACCAGAGGTCCCTTCTGCAAGTATTTTTGTACAACCTGAGCCTGGCAAACAGTTCAATCAGTGTTTTGTAATAAACTGAGTTTATACTTCATGTGTGTATGAAGTGGAGTCCAGTGGATGGAGTTGGGTCATAGAAGAGTTGGGTTCAAATCCCTGCTATCAAGAGCTTGCTGGGTAACTTTGGGGACATCATACAGGCCAAAGCAGATCAGAAAGCTCCAGAAGTGTGAATACATGACGCTGATTTAAACTGAATCAGACTCTCAGTCCATCAAGGTTGGTATTGTCCACTCAGACTGGCAATGGCTCTTCAGGGTCTCAAGTAGAGGTCTTTCACATCACCTACCACCAGATCCTTTAACTGGAGATACTGGGGATGGAACCTTCTGCATACCAAGCAGAGTGTTGGTGCCATGGCCCCTCCCCCAGAGCCATGGATGTGTACCAGCACACCTGCAAAACCTGTGGGGGCTTTCTCTGCTCCAAGTAAACCCAGGATAATGGATTTTAAGAAAACAAAGACCCAGGTGGGGTTGGTGCAGGGAGCAGGAACTGTAGGAAAGCAGGGGAATAGCTGTTAGCACCTTGGTAACTAAACTGAACCTGCAGATTTGGAGGCAGCCTGCCTCTAATGCCTACCTCTAATACTTTGGTTCAGTGGTAGAGTGTCTGCTTGGCATGCAGAAGGTCCCAAGTTCAATCCCTGGCATCTCCGGTTAAAAGGACCAGGTAGCAGGTGATGTGTAAGACCTCCACCTGAGACCCTGGAGAGCTTTTGCCCGTCTCAGTAGACAAGACTGATCTGGATGGACCGAGGGTCTGATTCAGTAGAAGGCAGCTTCACGTGACCACAGGTTGGCCAACCACAAAACCGATATTCATAAAGGAAGCTGAGTCTACCCACTGGCCATTATGCTAAATGGAGCTTCCGCATTCAGAAACCGTATACCTCTGAATGCCAGATGCTGGCAGGGGTAAACCAGAAAGCAGTTACCTCCCAGTGGGCTTCCACATCCAGTGGAAACAGGATTCTGATTTAGACAAATGTGATCTGATACTCTGTTCTTAGGTGCTCAGAGGCCCAGGGGATCGAGTGTGGGACTTGGATCAAGGGGCCCAGAGTTCAGATGGCCATTCAACCAGGAGGATCACTGAGTGGCCTTGTACTTGACCACACCACCCATCATGTTGGAGATCTGTGATCAGATTCCCCGACATGCAGGACTGCACACCTGTCATGGAGGGCTTGAGGAATTTTATGCAGGAAAAAGTGACAACTTCCTTTAGTGGAGCATGATGCTCTTTTGGACAGACCCGCAGGATCACCAGCTGCTCGCCCTGGCCCGTGTCGGGTCTTTCAAGGGCTCTGTTTCATGGTTGGCTTCTCTGCCGCCCGAGATCTTCACCCAAGAGCCTGTGGCTTGCCTGGCAGGCATCCAGACTACAGAAAAGAAAGCTTTTAAAGCACCAAGTGGTTTCCTGTGCCATCCCAAGCAGAGCTGTACCTCTCTACGTCCCTGGGAGTCAGTGGGCTTCCAAAGACATATCTGTGCTTAGGATGGTGCTGCCAGGCTGGTGGAAGGCAGTCATCCAAGCCTAGCCTTCCTTTTCATAGTAACATTTGGCACTGCCAGGAATAGTGAGTATTACATATGCAGATGATTATACTAACTGCGGTCCAGGAGCCTGCAGATGGCTGGCAGTCCGTGCAAGACAGGCAAAAGGAAGCAATCTGTGGATTCTGTTCTCCCTGGACATTTTGGCAGACATTAGCACAGGTCTCAGAAGAGGCTTTTCCGCACGTTAAAAAAATTGGTAGTTGACCCATCACTGTAGGCACACACAACCTTCAGAAAATGTGATTTCCTTAATATCCACCGCAGCTGATATCTCTGATCACCCCCGGCAGCAGTATTGCCCCCGGCAAAGGGCGCTTGGACCCTTGAAAGCTCATACCCCCAAAGTCCTGTTGGTCTCTATGGTGCTACTGGACTCAAACCCACTGCAAACCAACACAGCTACCCTCGGAAGGTACTTGCGTCTGTTTCAGGCAGATAAGGCTTCTCACCCCTAATGCTGTTCCTCTGGAAAGATGTACACAATCAGCAGCAACAACAAAATCAGTGCTGGGGCATCTGGCTATATCTGTGACATGTAGATCAGCTGCCTCCCTTTTCTGCAAAGTGTGGCATTGCGCCCCCCCTTCCCTGTTGCCTGCCACAAATAACTTGAAGTGTGAGATCGCTGATGCAGAGGAAGCATTCCTACATGCTGGGGTCATTTCCTGCAGGAGCGCACGGGAGCGGAGCTCCGGCAGTAAAGAGCCCATGGGGCGGGCACATGCAACAAGCCCCACCCCCTGGTCCCAGCAGCCCTCAGTCAGAGCAAGAAGCAGCCAGGTAAGTTGCAGAGCCCCCCCCCACGTCCAAAACAGTCCAGTGGCACCTTTAAGACCAAGTTTTATTCAGGTACAAGCTCTCCCTCCTCTGCGAGGACAGATCTGCATGTCCCCCCCCCCCAAGAGCTAGCAATCCAAAACAGTCCAGTGGCGCCTGAGCGGTGGATGTTGCCTTCTGACACACTTCTGGTGATGTCAGGGGGTGTTGCATATGCAAATAAGTTATGCTAATGAGTTATGCTAATGACCTCCTGCACCTCTTCTTCTGCGAAATGACCCCTGCCTACATGATCTGTCTAAAAAATTATTTGGCAGAGAATTCGACACTTTAATCATGGTCTGGGCCTGGCTGGGGCGATGGCACGCGTGCCCACAGAGAGGGCTCTGAGTGCCACCTCTGGCACCCGTGCCATAGGTTCGCCACCACTGGCTTAGAGGGAACATTGTGAGGGACAGCAGCCAGTCCACACAGGAAATCTGGTTGTGAATTATTGCTATAGTGCCACGATTGTACAGTGCCCAGTGACATCCGGATGTGGCCTAGCGTTACCTAGCTGTGTTCCTTCACGATCAGCTGGAATCTCTCTAGCAGGAGGTGGTGTGGATCTTTTGCAGGGAAACCCAGGATCCTTTTTTGAGAGGGGTTTCCACCTTGATCAACATGCTGACAAAATATATATATCAAATCTCTATGTTTTCTTTCCCTTCCTTCCTTCTTCCTTTGCGCCAAGGATCCTCTCCATGAGTAACGCTGTTCACAACTTTTAATCCCGGTAGTTCACAAAGTAGAATTTTGCAGGGAAACCCAGGATCCTTTTTTGAGAGGGGTTTCCACCTTGATCAACATGCTGACAAAATATATATATCAAATCTCTATGTTTTCTTTCCCTTCCTTCCTTCTTCCTTTGCGCCAAGGATCCTCTCCATGAGTAACGCTATGAATAAAACATTGCGGCTCACAATTACCCGCACACTGAGGCCCGTTTGGCTTGACAGCTAATATGGTTCTTGGAGATGAGCCTAAAACAATGGTTAAAAATTAAGCCATAATGGCCCATGATAACAGTCTTATAGCAAGTGTGGGGTTTATGTTTCCACCATCTCAGAGTGAAGTAATCGGTGTGAGCTCACTTCCTCCATACAAGCACACAGACGCCAAGTCTCGCAGGGGATTCCAAGAATTCTTGCAGAAAACCCTAACAGGATGGCTGCGTGTTCATGAGGATCCCACAGACTGGCACACGTTCAGGAGATGGGGGAGGGGGATGCGTCTATAGGTCCTGCGTCTGCTAAACAAAGGCTTGGTTCTCACAATAAGAGGTGTGCCCCCTTGTGGAAGCACTGTCAGAGGCGGGAAAGGTGCTCTCTCTATCTCTGTCTTGAACAGCACACACACTGCCAAATTCGATTCACACATTCTGTAGGGGGGACAGCTGCTTCTGTGCAGTCGAGCCACTGCTGATGTGGGAAATAATCTCACCAGCTGCCCATTCCGCAGCTTGATTGTAAATAGCTCCTTCATGCCATGGGTGGCTGGCACTGTTGCTGTGGTGGCTCCCACGTTTGCTGAGGTCACACAGAAAAGCTCAGCTTCTGTGCGTCAAGCTGTTTTGTCTGGCTCTGTCACATCTTGGACTGCTGCTGTTCGGCAGCCACACTTCTGACAGATGGGGCAGATCAAACGGCCACGATGGGTGTGGTTGACCCAAATCCTGGGGGATGGCAGTTTTATGCACTTGTAGAACATAGGAGAGACTGCAAGAGCAGCAGGCTTCTTGCACTACCAAGATCTCCCTTAAATTAGGCCTAAATGATTACAGTATATAAATGTTAACCAGCCAGTAAGGGATGCAATCACGTCAAAGCAGTGCCCAGCCTGTGACTCTGTGCACCCCATTATTTAGGTGTTCTCCACTTCTCTGGGCACTGAGAAATCCCAGAACTTTGTCTCTTTCAGAGGACAGTGCACTGGAGACTTAGGCCCCGGTCACACATGAGGCTTTGATCCGCAAGAGGGACGGATTGGGGGCCCATCAAGCGGGCGCGATCACACCGCAACATCTGGGAAGCGGCACGCACCCGTCCCCGATCCATCTCTTCCGGCCGAAGATGCGGATCAGAAAAAAACCTATGAAACACTAGTACTTACCGAAAAATCTGCTGCAGGGGTGGACGTGTGATCGCCGGCGCGTCTGTCTCTCCCGCAGCATGCATGGTCCTGTCAAACTGCACATGCACATGCATGCGCAGCGGGCTCGCCTCACTCTGCGGTCCGTGGCTTCCCCCCCGGCATCTGATCATGCTGGGGAGGAACTGCACAGTGGCTGGGGGGATCTGTCTGATCCCGCCGCCGCGCTTCTCTTTTGGTGCGGCTCAAAAAAGCCGCACTTTGGCCGCGCCTATTTCCCCCAGTGTGACCGGGGCCTTTGAGGATCTTTGTAAAATTTGCTTCAACTGCAGATATATAAGCAGAGCACATAGGGTTGCCACCCCTGCCTTCGAAACTCCTGGAGATTTGAAGTCGTGCCAAGGGAGGGCAGAGCTCAAGAGGGAGCTAGGTTTGCTAGCCCTGAGCCCATGAATCCCAAGATCTTTCAGGGGCAGAGTCTGGGGAAGAGGTAGTGTCACGGACACTGTGATGTTACCGTCATATTCACCATGACACTCTAGGAATTTCACCAATCTCTGTGAAAATTCAAGCAAGATTCGAGGCCAGTCGCACCTTAGAGATCAACAAGATTTTCTGGGTATAAGCTTTCAAGAGTCAACGCTCCCTTCATCAGGTAGTGATTAGGGGGAATTCATACAGCATCATGGGGAAGGTTGTGTGATGTCAACACCCCCCCCCCCATTTTTCTCCCACTGCTCAACTGATTTAGCATGGTCAATTCAGGTTGAGGATGAAAGTTCACCTGCCACAGGCAGACACATTGTAAGCCTAGAGAGAGCCGAGCTGGGATGTGATGGTATGGAGGCCACCTTGTGACGCTGCCATTTCCTCCAGGGAACTGATCTCTGTAGTCTGGGGATCAGCTGCAATACTGGAAGAGCTCCAAGACCCGCCTTGAAATTGGCAACCCTCAAAGCACAAGTGGAACCATGCAAAAACACCTTCTAAACAAGACAGGCCCAAAGGTGTTCCAGCTGTAGCATTCTCTCCTCTCCCTTGCCTGAGTCCCTGTAATCACATGAACACATGAAGCTGCCTTATACTGAATCAGACCCTCAGTCCATCCCGGGCAGTATGGTCTACTCAGGCTGGCAGCAGCTCTCCAGGGTCTCAGGCTGAGGTCTTTCACATCACCTCCTGCCTGGTCCTTTTAGCTGGAGATGCTGGGGATTGAACCTGGGACCTTCTGCATGCAAAGCCAAGGCGCTTCCATTGAGCCGTGGCCCCTCCAATCAGACTACAACTTTTTGTTTCATTATGCATACACACACACATCAATGCAGCAGCATGCTTAGAGCTCACCCCTGCAGGTAAATTGCCCATTCAGGAAATCATTGCAAAGCCCATTAAGAAAATATCACTGCTGTGTTGCCAGATCCCTTGACCACTCATTTGCAGTGTGATCAAGGCAGAGAAAAAGAGCACTAGAAGAATGTAAGGAGAGTGCTGCTCAGTCAGACTAAAAGACATAAGACCATAAGAAAAGCAGTCTTGGATCAGACCAGTGGTCCATCTAGCCCAGTATCCTTCCTCACACAGTGGCCAACTAGTAGCCCCGGAGGGCCCACGAGCAATGCTCCCTTTAAGCCGTGGAGTCTTGTGAGCACAAATTCTACTTTGTGAGCTACTGGGATTAAAGTTGTGAGTGAGTGATTTGGCTACTGCATAAATTAGTTTGGTCTGGAGCCCTCCTTCCTGAGCCAAGACAAAAATGTGTGAGCTGGAGGCTTAAAATCTGTGAGCTAGCTCACACTAACTCAGCTTAGAGGGTGGAGAGCCCACAAGCAGGACACAGAGGCCAAGGCCCTCCTCTGATGTTGCCTACTAGGATTGGTATTCAATGACTGACGGCCTCGGACTATGAAGGTTTCTTTTACTCACCAGGGCTAGTAGCCATTGATGGACCTCTCCTCCATGGATCTGCCTTAGCCCCTTTTAAAGCCATTCATGCTCATGGGCATCACTACATCCCGTACTAGTGAGTTTCACAAAGTTAAGAAGTACTTCCATTTGTCTGTCCTGAATCTGTTTAGCCCTGGCATTCAATGGTATAATGCCTCTGAACATGGAGATTCCATTCTGATCATGGATGCGACATTTAGTCATCCTGGCCTTTGACAGACCTCTCCTTTACAAATTTGTATAATTCCCCTTTTTAACATTCTAACAACCCTTGGCTAGCTCCAGTATAGGTTATGGGCGGGGGGATCTGTTTGTTCTGCCAATGGGTTTTGTTTGGTGATGCTGAGTTTTACTATTATAGGAGAGCGTGAACAACTCTTCCAATCCATTTTCTCTGCACTTTACATCTGTTTATAAAATCAGTCATCCATTTCGGTGTCCTTTTTCTAAACACAAAAGGAGCCCTAAACTCTTTTGCATTTCCTCATAGGGGATGCATTCCAACACGTTCATCATTTTAATTGTCCATTTTTCAGCACTAGGATCTCCACTTGGGGAAAGGGCAGCCAGAACTGGACACAGCGTGCCAAAAGCGGACAGGCTGCTGATTTATTTTTATCGAGGCATTATGATGCTGGCTTCTTGGTTTTTCAAGGAACGGAAAGTAAGCAACCCACCCCGTCTCGCAAATAGCCCGTTCCCCTATGCCGCATTAAGAATTGCTGCCAGGTGGCCAGACAAAGACATTTTTTAAAGCTGAAAGTGTGTCAGTTCCCGCCCCCGCCCCCACCCTTAGACTGATGTCACCGTTTACTAATGGTCAGGTTAGATGTGGATGTGATGTACATCCAGGTTTCACAGGAACTGTGTGTGGGGACAAATCCAATTGGAGGACACGGCACAGGAAGTGGTGGGGTTTAACCCTTTCCCTCTTGTGTCATTTTCCCAGTCTCAAACTCCCCTTCCCATAGCTGCTATGATTTCCCCAACGATGCTGTTAGCCCTGCGGAAGAAACATGCAAGTATCCATACGTTCGAGGGTGGGGGGTATGACTAAGAAACAAAGGTGTGGCATAGTGGATAGAATGATGGACTAGGATCCTGGGGCACTCGGGTTCGAATCCCCAACTCCTACCATGGAAGCTCGCTGAGTGATCTTGAAAAGTGCCATCAGGTTGCAGCCAATTTACAGTGACCCCAGCAGGTTTTCAAGGCAAGTGACATTCAGAGGTGGTTTGCCGTGGCCTGCCTATGTGTAGCAACCCTGGCCTTCCTTGGAGGTCTCCCATCCAAAAACTGATCAGGGCTGACCCTGCTTAGCTTCCAAGATCTGACGAGATCAGGCTAGCCTGGGCCACTGTAAAAAACATATATTACAACAGTGAAGAGATTAATGCCGACTTTGAGTTTTCTTGGACCCATCATATACTCTCACCCTAGCTTACCTCACAGGGTTGTTGTTGTGAGGAAATGGAGGAAGGGGGAATGATGTTCTAAGCCACTTTAAGTCCTTGCTGTGGACAAAAATGGGACATAAATAAATTCTATTGCAAAGCATTTGTGGGAAAGCCCCCCCCCCTTGTGCCACAGCCCCAAATCTGGATTGAACCTCCACAGTTGCTGTCAATTATAGATTGATTTCCCAACATCACACTTACCTGAGCCCTAACAGAGGTATGTGGGCACCAGAAGGCAACTCAAAATGTTTGTGGACTAGTGTCTTTTGAGGATTTCTTGCTTCTGAGGACTTCAGTATAAGGCTACCTATAACCCATTACTAGGAGCTGCGGTGGCTCAAGTGGTTAAGACGTTGAACTGCAGGCTGTGGAAGGTCGTAGTTCAGCAGTTCGAGACCCGGGTGCCGCATGACGGAGTAAGCTCCCGTCTCTAGTTCCAGCTCCTGCCACCCTAGCAGTTCAAAAGCAAGAAATTGCAAGTAGATAAATAGGTACCACTTCAGTGGGAAGGTAACAGCGTTCCATGCGCCTTGGTGTTTAGTCATGCCGGCCACATGACCGCGGAAACGTCTTCGGACAGCGCTGGCTCTTCGGCTTTGAAACGGAGATGAGCACCGCAACCCTAGAGTCAGATTCGACTGGCTTTCAAGCAAGGGAACCTTTACCTTTACCTTTAACCCATTACTGCTTGCCGTGCAAACAGAAACACAACCCAGCTCATTTAAAATAGCCTGGGTGGTGTCCCTGCCTAGCAAGAATAGATAATGCCCCCCACACCCTTTAAATAAAGACACTGGTTTGCCAAACTGAAAAACAAACACACTAGAAGATAACCATTTACTAAAGGGGCAGGTAAGTAAAAGTAAGTCAAACGTCGTGGAGGCAAAAGGAAAGCATGTTCTCTACCCTCCGTTTGCAATGGGTGGGGACAGGCTTCCCCCCTCCAAAATATGGCCAAGTCAGGATTGACAGCTCCAGCTTGGAGATTTGGAAGTGGAGCCTGGGAAGGGGGGGTATGGGGAAGGGAGGGACCTCAGCAGGGTATAATTCCATTGAGTCCCCCCTCCAAAGCAGCCATTTGCTCCAGGGGAACTGATCAATTTAATCTGGAGAAGATAATTTGTAATTCTGGGAGATCTCCAGGCCTCCCCTGGAGGCTGGCAACCCTGGCCAAGCTGGGAGCAGGAGGTTTGGGGAGGATACAGAGGAGCAGCAGTACTACATCTGGCAGGCTGTGCTCAAAGCCATTTGGCCTGGCAAGAGAGTCCCTTGACTGCTTCTTTACAGAAGTTACTGAGCTGCAAAAACAATACAGCTGGGAAGGTCGAGCTGGGCTGGGCAGGTGCTCAGAGGAACCCGGAGATGCAAGAGTATTAAAAATTGATATTTGAATGAGATAATTCTGCTTGCTCTGGCTTTTAATTGATTGCCTAAAAGGCAAGGGCCCTTGCGTTCCTGCCGCTGCTGCTGTTTTTTTAATTTTTATCTGTGGCAAACATTAATATTTTTTATAGCCGAGTAAATCAAGCACAGAGTGGGGAGAGGTGTCCCCTACAAATCATAAGCAACAGCCAGCTGCATGTATCTGTGGCCAAAAGGGTTTGAAGAGGACAGTTTGTGAGAGGCAACCTGGTCAGGAAAGAGGAGAACAACGATTCTCTGCTGTTGGAGGCCATGGCCTGGTCCTGTCTTAGGATGTCGCCACTTCCTTCTGGCCTTCTGTCATGTGACACCACTAGCCCAATACCCGTGCTTCATTACTGTATTTAAGTTCTGTATATCCAGTTATAATACTGATGATGTGAAGTTTGAAAGGTAACATTTGTTGTAGGAATTCTAATGGAGAAGATTGTAGTGTAAAGGATGAAGTGAGACATACATATGGGTTTTTTTCCTCTACTGAAGGACCTCTCTGTAGACCACAGTGGGGGTTCTGCCCTCAGGTGCTAGGATCACCAGGCTGGTTGGTGATCTCACTCTGGAGCAGGCTCCTAGAAAGGTCCTTTACTATCTCCCCATGAACATTCATAAACTCAGTTGCCACGCTGGCTGCTGTGAGAAATGTCTATTCAGGAGTCTTGAATTGCTGATTTCTATAACTGTCCTCAACTGTCTGCAGTCTCTTCTAACTGTGTTTTTACCTCAGAACACTGAGATCCACAACTGAACAATCAGAGGGAGGTGGGTGCAAGCAGGCAGGTTTTACCTCAGAACTCTCAGCTACACTGTTGACCAATTGGGGGAAGAGGCAGCAGCCTGCCAGGCACATGGAAAACAATTGGGGGAACACATTTTACACTCTTTTTACCCCCTTAGGGGTCATGTTTCTCAGAAATCTCTTTGTAGTAGGGGCTGACGTCATGGTAGGAATGCACTCCTAGAGCTGCCAAGTCCCCCCGGGGGGGTGGATAATCCCCCGGTTTGGAGGCCTGATTTCCACCGCCGCGGAATCGGGCCCCGGGGGGAACCCCACCCCGACGTGCACATCAGCCGGATGTGACATGAAGACGCCGGGCACGCTGGGGGTGACCAATCAGAGAGTGGGGGGGGGGTGCAAGGAGGCAGCAGCTTGGCAGCCACATAGGAAACAATGGGGGAAGCACATTTTACCCCTTTTTACCCACTTAGGGGTTGAATTTCTAAAAATCCCTTCTTAGTGAGCATCTACATCATGATAGGAGTGCTCTCCCTGAATTTTGTGCTTCTAGGTCCAGGGGTTGAACCTGGGCATTGATTTTATGGTGGGGGGACTTTCTTTTGTGTATATAGATGCCTTTGAGAATGTGCAGAGTCTATGATCTGCAACCTTTCTTGTTTAAGGGAACACTCTCTGCAGTGACTTATCTGCCAAAGAGCCCTGGCACATTCGCAGAGGATTCTGGAGAATGTCTTAGGCATGGGTCCCCAACACTGTTGAGCCTGTGGGCACTTTTGGAATTTTAAGATCACTGAGTTCTCAATGATGGCCATGAGGGGAGCAGCCAACCAGAAAATATCGGGAGCTTCCAAGCTAAGCGTCCTCTGTGAGGGATGCAGCTGTCTCCATGCAGATATAAAGATGATGCTTCCTTAGCATCTCTGCTCCCAGTAAAGTGGAGGAAATACAGGACTGACTCCAGGATGCTTTTGGGGGAAAGGAAGTGGGTGTCAGGGAACAAACATGCTTGTGTTTCCACAAGTAATTACTAACCTCCAGGTGGGTCCTGGAGATCTCCTGGACCTACAACTAGGCCTGTAGCTACAGTGGGGCATTTTGGGGTCCTGCCCCCTTAATTAAAAGCCCTGCCCCACAAATAGACAAGCCAGAAACCTTATTTTTGAGGACAGACCCCCCCCATGCCTGCTGCTGGCAGCAGCCAGGGTAACAGTACTGTGGCTTGCCGTTGGGCTCCCCTCTCCCTCCCACTGTGGAATGGGGGGGGGCATCATGGGACCCAGAAAAAGGCTGCTCAGAGAGCATTTTAATGCCTTTTGAGTTTCCTTCCAAAGGGCAAGAAAGCTTAGAAGGGTACTCAAGAGTGATACCATCAATACATCTCCAGCAATCCCCCCTTCTGCCAGCCCAGTAGTTTAACTGCACCCTTAATTTATTTAATCCCCGCCCGAACAAAAAAAAAATCCTGGCTACAGGCCTGCCTACAACTAATCTCCAGACTACAGCAATCAGTTCCCCAGGAGAGCATGGAAGCTTTGGAGGGACTCTAAGGAAGTCCCTCTCCTAGGGATGCCAGCCAGGAGCATTGGAGGGAGACAGGAGCATTTGGGGGATGGAGACTGGGAGAAAGGGCAGGACACCAGTTCCCCCTCCCATTTTGGCTCCCTCTGCTCCATTGAGCAAGGGTGGTGACAGGAGGTTGCCCACCACAGCAGGCAATCTGGTAAGCAGGGCTTTTTTTTTTAGAAAAAGCACAGCAGGAACTCATTAGCATAACAGGCCACACCCAACAGCATAAATAAATTAGCATATTAGGCCACACCCCTGACAGAGCAGCTAATTAGCATATTATGCCACACCCCACATTACCAGAAATGTGGTCATCCAGCTACACTCAACTTTTGCTTCTTATTCTGTTTACCTTGTTTGTTGTCAAAACCCAGGGCTTTTTTTTGTAGCAGGAACCCTTTGCATGTTAGGCCACACACCCCTAATGTAACCTGTCCCAATGAGTTTCTGCTGTTGGGTGTGGCCTATTATGCTAATGAGTTCCTGCTGGGCGTGGCCAACTCGGGAGCCAGCCGGAACTCGTTCCTGTGCGTTCCTGCCCAAAAAGAGCCCTGCTGGTAAGTTTAGCCTCCCAAAGTGCTGCCCCTGCGTTGCCAACCTCCAGGAGGGGCCTGGAGAACTTCCAGAATTGCTACTGGTCTTTGGACTACAGAGGTCAATTCTCATAGGGAAGAAATAGCTGCTTTAAAGGGTGGACTCTATGACATTAGGCGGTATATACATAGGGCTGCCAGCTCTGGGATGGGAAATACTTGGAGGATTTTTGAGGGTGGAGACTGAGGACAGTGGGGTGTGGGGAGGGGAGGGGCCTCCACAGGCTACAATGACATAGAATCCACACTCCAAAGCAGCCATTTTCTCCAGGGGAACAGTGTGGCCTGGAGATCCGTTGTAATAACGGGAGCTCTCCAGGCCCTATCTGGAGGTTGGCAACCCTAAGTAGACACCATTGAGCTCCTCCCCCTCCCCAAGCCCCGCTCCCTCTAGTCTCCACCCCAGATTTCCAGGAGTTTCCCAAGCCAGAATTGGCCACTCTAACTGGAGATCGCTGGTCTAATTCAGGCACAGGTTGTGATGAGAAGGCAGCCATGCTTATTGCCTTCTGAATTCCCATGTAAAGTGGCGGAGGGTGTATTCTTGAGTTTTACAACCTCGAGTGGGTCATAAAAGGCTTGCCAGGCTTTTGGCTCTTCCCGTCCTGAGACCTACTCCGTGCCATTTCCCTTTCTGCAGCCATTCTCTGCCCCCCCCCCAAATGACAGTAGGAAGCAAACTGATTTATGAGTGTACCTAAGGGAGGGGAAACAGTTCTAGAGAACACCAACAGAGAACTGAGACCCAGGACTGCCTTTCTTTTTTTGGCATTCCCTCGTTAGAAGAGCACACTATGGAAAGTTTGTTCCCACTCTGGTCCCTGGTGACATCATTAACAATGTTTTCCAGCAGCGAAATATTAGGGCTGCGATTCCTTGCAATAACACTGCCCATATGCACACAAAAATATGACCATTCACGTAAACACGGCAACACCTACAGTTTCCATGGTCACAACTTTGTTTGTTTTCACATGGTAGCCAATGGAAACGTGGCGATTCGGACTGGGTTGGCAGCAGATGGCTGGAGCGACGGGTCATGTAGGGAGGATGAAGCGTAGCCCCAACATATTACTAACACGGGGATGCATTTGCAGCACCTCGATTCTCAGATACCCCCCCAACACAGTACTTCACATTGCTAAAGCTTCTATTCCACTGCTGCATTTCAGTTCATTTTCTTTGCAACAACCTCTCCTCCTGAAAACAAAGAGACTGTTTGTACTTTGGATGAAAGATATAAAGATTGTTCTATAATGTATTATCAGCAGTTCCAAATATTCCCCCTACTGCTATAGGCAATAAAACAGTAGGCTGTGCCCTTTGGGCTTATTCACATGTTACAGTCACCCTGTGCCCCATGATGCCTTTCGATCAGATGTCCTCTCGAAGTGCTTGGCTAGAACTTGATTTCTGAGTGTGCACAAGCCCAGTTCCAATTGGGACTGTGGGGAGAGGGAACTGAAGTGCTCCTTTCATATTTTTGTGATGTGACATGGCCCCAGGGAACCATTGTTTGCCCCACTGGAGGTTACATGTACTCCAATGTTAGGTTTTCCAAATAACAGCTCCCCAGAGCTGTTCCACATCAGGAAAATGAAGTGGTGTATGCGTGTGCGCATGGTTGGGAGCTTGAAATTTCTTTCTCTCTCTGTCCCATGGTTTCAATTCAGATTGGGCCAGCCTTAAGAACATAAGAACATAAGAGATGCCAATGTTGGATCAGGCCAAAGGCCCATCCAGTCCAACACTCTGTATCACACAGTGGCCAGAAATACCAGTACCATCAGGAGGTCCACCAGTGGGGCCAGGACATTAGAAGCCCTCCCACTGTTGACCTCCCCAAGCACCAAGAAGACAGAGCATCACTTGCCCCAGAGTCCCTATCTATACCTTGTGGCTAATAGCCACTGCTGGACCTCTGCTCCATATGCTTATCTAATTCCCGTTTGAAGCCGTCCATGCTTGTAGCCGCCACCACTTCCTGTGGCAGTGAATTCCAAGTGTTAATCACTCTTTGGGTGAAGAAGTACTTCCTTTTATCCGTTCTAACCCGACTGCTCAGCAATTTCATGGAGTGCCCACGAGAAAAGTACCTCTTTCTCTACCTGCTCTTTCCCATACATAATCTTATAAACCTTATAAACCTCAGTCATGTGACCCCTCAGTCGTCGTTTCTCCAAGCTAAAGAGCCCTAAGCGCCTTAACCTTTCCTCATAGGGAAAGTGTTCCAACCCTTTTATCATTCAAGCCTTGTGCACTTGGGAATTAAGTTCCCAACTTCCCTTGCGTGTCTGTTGACCCACCATGTGGAGGAGGACACAAGGACTTCGTAACATATGATATGAATCAGCAGGGATTCCATTTACTGCTTCTTAATGCCATCTCTGGGCTCCCAAAACAGAAATTATGTCAAAGAGATCCATGGAGTTCCCAGAGTGTCACCTTGACACAGTGGCATAGCTTCTGGTCGTTTAGCCAGAAATGACATCAAGGCCTTGCAGGTGATGTCATTTCCACCTATCCCTGCTGCAGGAACATAAAAGCCTTGCAACCCAATGAATTGGCCATCAGTGTTCATGGACATGGGCTATTTGTCAGGAATCAGTGCTCTAACTTTGGCTTTCCTGATCTGAGCAAGGGAGTGGTCTAGATGGCCTCCAATACACTCCTCGACTCTAGGATGCTGTGGCCTGCATGTCTGCCAGATATCAGCCCACTTTATGCTCCAGACATGCTGGGGAGGGTGCTGAGCTCTGACCTTGTTGGGAACAAGGAAGAAATATTTGGGGCTTCACTCAGATCCCAGACATTCACATCTAGGGGGTGGCCGGCAGTGCGGGGTCCTCTGCCCTTGGTCCAGTCCTGGTTATCTCAGCCGATAACAGCATTGCAAATTGAGCGCTCATCTCGAAGACTGTGGATTTCATTTCAAATAGGCATGAAATGGAATTTTGAGCCACAAGAGCCCTGGACACCGGCTAAATTATCCCCTGCAAACACCACAGGTCGTTTTTTTTAGACTAACTGACCAGCTATATTTACTTCTGGCTGATTGTCTCTGTCTCTATACTACACAAACACGGTTATTTTCCAGTAAGACGTTCTCTTAAGATAATGTGTTTTTAAATTTGCAAATTAATTCCTCAGCACTCATTGTTTTCATTCTTTCTTTTTCATTTTCACTCTTTAAATTTCCCCCATTTCTTGCACTAATTTTGTCCCCTGCTTCAGATTAAAGGTCATGGGTAAAAATTCAGTTTCCAGTAATGCAAATGGGGAGAGGTGTGGGATTTTTTTAGATTTCCTTTAGATCATGGTCTTTCCCAGTTCTTCTAGTGCATGTTTATTTATTATACTTTCACTGCATTTTTCTCCCAGCCACCATTCCTCCAAGGACCTCAGGACGGTGTACAACATTCTCCTCGCCGCCGTTTTATCTTCACAACAATCCTGTGAGGTACATTAGGCTGTGAGACACGGAGTCGGCGGAAGTCACCCAGGAGAGCTTCATGTGGGAATTCTCCCTCTCTTCCATTTTATCCTCACAACAACCCAGCGAGGTAGGTTAGGCTGAGAGGAAGTGACCGGCCCAAGGGAGCTCCAAGGCAGAGCAGGGATTTGAATAGGGTTGCCAGCAGTGTTCCCTCTAAGCTGAGTTAGTGTGGGCTAGCTCAGTTTTTTAGCCTCCGGCTCACACATTTTTGTCTTAGCTCAGGAATGAGGGCTCCAGAGCAAACTGATTTCTGCACCAGCCAAATCACCTGCTCACAACTTTAATGCCAGTAGCTCAAAAAGTAGAGTTTTTGCTCACAGGACTCCACAGCTGAGAGGGAGCATTGGTTGCCAGCTCTGGATTGTTAAATTCCTGGTGATTTGGGGGGTGGAGCCTGGGAAGGGTGGGGCTTGGGGAGGGGAGGGACCCCAGTGGGGTATTCCAGGGGAACTGATCTCTTTTACCTGGGGGCCAGCTGTAAGTCCGTGAGATCTCCAGCCATCACCTGGAGACTGGCAACCTTAGGTTTGAACCTGAATGTCTGCTTCTGAGTCTCCTCTGTGTTTAATGTTGTATTGACCATGAGGTGACAGGGGCCATCAAGCCAGAGTCAAGGGCCATCATGTGTGTATCTGCCTCCAGAGAGACTCTTCTAGTCACAAGGGAGGTCGTATGAAAGCAGGAGAATGCACACTATGCTGGCCTGGCACATTTCATATAAGCCAGTTTCATTTGATCCAAGCTCAGAATCTCCCAGGAGTCAAGCATGGGACATGGGAAGCCAGGGTTGCCAGCTCCAAGCTGGGAAATACCTGGAGATTTTGGGGGTGGGGCCTGAGGAGGGTGGGGTTTGGGGAGGGGAGGGACTTCAATGGGGTATAATGCCATAGAGTCCACCTTCCAAAGCGGCCATTTTCTCCAGGGGAACTGATCTCAGTCGCCTGGTGATCAGCTGTAATTCCAGATCTCCAGTCACCATCTGGAGGCTGGCAACCCTATGTAAAGCATTAAAGGCGGGAGTGCTTCTGAGCATGCACAGAGTACTTTCCCTGCACCACTAAGTCACCAACAGGTTCTTCCAGACTGGAGGGTGCATTTTCAAAGCAGCTTTGACCTGCCGCAGCCCTTTATTTAAAAGCAACTAAGCACTGCTCTTGAAATCAAGGTTGCTTTGAACATGGCAGCCACGTCCCACTGCTGGGTACAGCCTGTCCCCAACTCTGGATGCAACATGGAATGCAGAGGGTTAAGGCCAGGAATGCTGAGCTGGGTCTGCCTGTCACTCACTTTGCCCAGGTCTGTTTCTTTTCCTCCTGCAGCTTCATCTGTCTGCATTAAAGTGACAGGCCCCTCTCCCAGCTCAGCTCCCGGGGCGTCTGACATATCCTCTCCCAGATGAGCAATGTGTGCGCCTTGTGGTTTTTTCCCCCCAGGGTGGGACGATGCTGGCGGACCAGACCCACGTCAGCATGCCAAAGCAGGCTTATTTGAACAACCCCCCCCCCCGCCTTGCCCTTGATCCCACGTCACTGGCCTCCAAGTTTGGGATTACAGAAGGTGTAGGCAAGCGGAGCCTGGAGCAGGGGCAGCATGTCAGATTTCAGTGGGGAAAAGGATCGAAGACATTTAAAGTGAGGGGGGTAAGATTCTACAGCGTTTAAAGGGCTCCTTTTTGGAAACATTCCAAGAATGCAAAAAATAAAAAAAGTCAGTGTATTTTAAGACCATTTATCAAGGTTACTGATAATAACTGCTTGTAGGGTTATCAATCACCCTTTTTAAGCACAGAAGTTTCTGACTGTGGCCTGCAGTGTCGAACTCATTTGTTATGAGGGCCGGATCTGACAAATGAGACCTTGTTGGGCCGGGCCATGTGTGTCATAAAATGTAATGCCAGGTAGCGGAGATATAAACTTTATAAAGGACACAAACACAAAGGGTTTTTTTTAAACTTAAAATAAAAGCATGCTTAAAACATTAGCACTCTTGCAATATTTTGTTTATTTAACAGTGTCTGATAAATGACACCTCTTGCTCTGAATTATTGCATCAAAATGTCTGTGCTGTTGCAATCTTGAGTATGCTGTTCAGGTGTGTATCTGTAAGCTGCAAACCTACAATGACGCAGCAGCAGCAGCAGAACTGGAAGAAGCAGCAGAAGACAGCCAGTTCCACTGCGGGCCTGACAGAAGCCCTCTGGGGGCCTGATCTGGCCCCCGGGCCGCATGTTTGACACCCATGCTTTAATGTTTTCTTCAGTGGATCAGGCTACACGGGAAGCTCCTTTGGCAGTGGACGAGTGAAGGAACTCTAATCGGGACCCAGGGCAGCTGATCACACCACTCTCCCCTCCTCTGCTTTACCTCCACAACGACAACACCATAAGATAGGTTACGCTGAGAGACTGTGACGGGCCACGGGGCTGCCCAGCAAGCTTCCATGGCAGAGCCAGGATTCGAATCTAATTGTCTCATGCGCTAGTCCAAAGTAGGAGGAGCCCAGCTCAAACCTCAGTCTTCCAAGGTGGCCTATAACACAACTTTAAGCAGAGTTACGCATTTGTAAGGCCACTGAAGGCTTAGATGGGTGTTAGGAGTGCACTTAATAAGCTCTCAGCCTAGGGGCAATATCACAACAATATCAGGTTGTGGGAACTATAGCCAAATGATGTACATGTAAATGCTTTGAACACGGAGGGAAATGTAAAAAGAACCCCATTTCGACCAGTCTTCACCAAAATGGTCCAGGTTCAGATATACAGTATCCTGCTTTTTAAAAGTTATTGTCCAGTTTATCTGACTGCTGGACGGGAAAAACTTGTAAAAGAGGTATCTCAAGGATTTGAAAGAAAGAAAGAAAGAAAGAAAGAAAGAAAGAAAGAAAGAAAGAAAGTCTGTATAGTTGACAGCATGCGATTTTCAAATTACCTGCTAAATAGGCAGAGCCAGCGGTTTTTTTGTGTTTTTAAACAAGGGGTGGAGGCTGCCAGTTTCTGGTGAGTCAGAGGTAGAGTGGCAGAGCCCGGAGGGTTTTGGTAGGTCAGATGGCAAGTCTGGGCAAGTCCTGGGGCAGAGTCTGATGGATTTTTGGCACAGGGCTCACAGTGGGAGGTCAGTACCCAAAATGTGTCACATTCTCCTCCAGCTGCGATTTCAGTAATGAGAAACCTGATTCCAAATCGGAGGTGTAGACATGTAATGGGCCTGGTGACAGTTCCTGACCCCAGTGCCCTCAGAGCATCAAAGGAGATCTTCTAGAAGTCGAGGGTCTACAGCTCTGTGGCAGACCACTTGCTTTGGCATGCACACTGTTCCCAGTTTGGTTTCATCATCAAAGGGGTCTCAGATAACTTACCCATTTCCCCAGCTAGGTGGCCCATGCTAGCTTGATCTCAGAAGCTATGCAGAATCAACCCAGGTTAGTACTTGGATGAGAGACCACCAAGGAAGTCCAGGGCCCCTATGCAGAGGCAAGCAATGGCCAAACCATCTCTGTTAATCCCTTGCCTTGAAAGCCTACAGGGTTGCCTTAAGTCAGCCATGACTTGATGGCACATTCCACCACCAGATAGCCAGACTGGGTGGGACCCTGGCCTGAGGCCTTGGAGAACCCTTGCCAGTCAAGGTAGACCAGTGATCTCCAACGTGGCGCTCCTGGGTTCCATGGTGCCTTCTGGGGCGTTTCCTGGCACCTACTTCCTTCTTCTCCAAAGTATCTTCACCCCAAAGAAAAGAGCCTACTGAGAAACTTTTCCTCTGTGTTTGTCCCCAATGGGGACCCAAAGCACTGCATACATGCAGTTCTTCCCTCTTCCATTTTACCTTCACAACAACAACCGTTAGGTAGCTTTGGCTGAAGGAAAGTGAATGGGCCAAGATCACCTGGCAAGGTTCCATAGCTGAGTGGATCCTAGTCTCCCAGATCCGAGTCTGACACTCTGAACACTATACCACACAAACTCCTGGCAGGCAGGATATGACAAAACCATGCCTCGAAGGAAGTGGATTCTAGTCAACAAAAAGCTTATGCAGAATCCAGGCTTCCTGTCCAAGACTTCTTGATTCTTCTTCCAGTGAGGCAGCAGCTAGCTCCATGGATATGGCTCCTTGTCCTCCTCTATGCAGGTGCTCCTGTAGTCAAGGGCCTCTGGCTGAGGGCAGGATGAGCCCCTGGGCACTGCCTGGGCAGGGACCTACTACTTGAATGTGTCAGGGTGCTGAGCAGGGTGTTGAGCAGGGCGGCAGGCAGGGTGAGGCCAATGGGTGTGCCGCCCCACCTGGAGCCCTCTCCCGCCCCACCTTTTTAAAAGCAGCTTTTAAATCCGATGAGTTTGGTTTCTCTTTTAAAGGAACGTTTCTTTCCCATTCTGTTTTCAGATATTTTGACTTTAACAAACGGCTGGACGACGCAATCCGAAAGAGACTGGGGCGCTTCTAAACCGGTGGGCTAAAAGCATGGGGTGTCACGCTCCTTAGAATCGCAGGGGCGAAGGGGAGCTTCCAGCCGGCCTAGGCTGCCACCCTTTTTTGGAGGGAGGGGGCTACTGCCTGGGCAAGACGACTTCACCGCTCCATGCATACAAGCGGCGGCGGGCCTCCGGCCGTACTTCGCCCCTCAGACCCGACTGCTGTTACCCCGGAGTGAAAAACACCCCCCCTCTTGGCTGGCCAGCAAGGTGCCGCTGCTACTACCCCGAGGTCCGGAGGGGCCTGGCGAGCGCGCAAAGGTGAGAGGGGCGGCCGGCGACCCCCGTCCCCTCCTCGGCTCCCGCAGGCGAGGGAGAGCGGTGCTGCCCTTCCGCTCTGAGGAATACGGCGCGGCGAGGGGCTGAGTCTCGGCGTGTCTGGGACAGATTAGGAGGGAGCCGAGCCGGGCGGGTGCGCGCGTGTGTTTTTGCAGGCGAAGCGCGCCTGCAAAGCCGAGGGAGGGAGGGAGCCGGAGGGAGCCGGAGGGAGCTCCGCCGTCGCCAGCCCTGGCGCCAGGCTCGGCCGCTGCCTGCGCCCCCGAGCGGCTCGGCTTGCCCCACCCCCGAAAGGAGGGGTAGCAGGTAAGGGCCGGGGGCTCCCGGGAGGGGGCGGATTTCTCGGCGGCGTGCGGGGGTCCCGATTCCCCAGGGAGACTGGACGCTCTCGGGGTCTGGGTGGCGCCCTTCGGGTGGCACTGCTTGCGCCTGTCTGCGGGGAGGCGTGGAGAGGAGAGGGAGGGGAAAGATCCTCGGGGTCCTCGATTGGGCCGCCGCACGTCTCTTCCTCCCGGGGCTGCGTCCCGGATCCAGCGCCTTGGATGGCTTCCCTTGGGGTCTCTTATTGCACACGGTGTTGGAGATGGTTTCTAGTCCCTCGCGTGAATGGGCCCCTGCAGGGGGAGGTGCGTTGAGCCGTGCGTGAAAACGCCCTGCCGGCCCCAGCGCTGCGCTGCTATACAGAGCTCTCGTTTTGTCGGTGCTCACGTCTTCACAGACCGACGTCCCAGCTTCACAACAGTCCCGTGAGGTCGGTTGAGGAGGGCGCTTTAAATTCCCTGCCTGGTTTTGAAGGCGAATGTCTCTCCTTGCTTTTCGGCACCCTCGTTTGTAGAACGGGGATCGTGATGATAACTGAGCTCCAGTTGGGTGGATCGTCAAAACAGGGAGATAGGGACTACTCCCCCCCCCCCCCCACCATTCATTGGACAGACGCCCACAAAGGTCATGCAAAGATATTAACTTTGCATCATTTCATATAATTTTTTTAAAAATGTTATGCAGTCTAGTTCTAGCCAGGATTACTAGGAAATAAGGGCACACATTGAATCTTGGTGCTCCAGAAATATGTATGAAATTGCATCCTGGCTTCCAAGTAGGTAGATAAAGGACAGTTTGGCCAGAGGCTTAGTAGGAACAGCAGGTTAGATGTCGCTGCTTCTCTGTATTGGAAAACCACTGTATTTAAGAGGATTTATTTTCCCATAAGGGACCAAATTGTTGTTGCCCCTAGGCCACAGTGCTTTCTCAGGCAGAGGTCCTCTGCTAAGGCTTCGGAAATTGTTTGGTCTTCCATCTGCAAGACCTGTGTTGGTTGGCTGGAGGAACAAAAATTGCTTTAGATCTCTGTGTGACCTCAGGAGTAACTCCATGGTTGATTTGTGTCCTAGGAGGGCACAGTTTGTGCATGGTTATGAGTGGACAGCCTGAATAGCCCAGACTAGCTTGGAAGCTGTGCAGGGTCAGCCCTGGTTAGTATTTGGATGGGAGACCTTCAAGGAAGGTGAAGATTGTCATGCAGAGGAAGGTAACAGCGAGGTACCTCTATTCATCTCTTGCCTCGAAAATTCCATTGATGATGATGATTGGTGGGCAGCTAGCTTAGGTTTTGTAGGTGAAGAGCGCAGTCGGCAGTTAAAGGGTCTTAAATACTGTGGCTTGAAAGAGAGCGACTTGAGACCCATTTCTGGTGATGCCGGAAGCTTCAGGATTATGAGCTCATAATGTGAATTTCCCCTGCTCATAATATTCATTTTCATTATGTCTTGAGCCCCCTTGCCCTGGAATGATTACTCCGCAATTAAAAAGGGGATGCCCTTTGAGCATATATGCCTGGGCAGTCTGCTAAGGTTGGTTGCCTCCATGGAAGGGGTGCTGTGGGCTGCAATTGAGAGGGACTTTTTGTAAAGAGGAATGTGGCTTAGGAAACAGTCCAGCCCCCGGAATCCCATGTGCCCACATAATTATGCTCTTCTCTTCTATGAGAGAGCCACGCTGAAGTGTGTGCCACCAGCAAATCAGGGAGCAAAGCATGATGGCGCATGAAGTGAAGGGAAGGGGGCATTTTCAGAGCTGCCTGAGCAAAGCACCACCTTCCCTCATGTGTGCGCTACATTTCCCAAGCAGCAGTGCAAGAGCATGCATGCTCACACACACAAAAATTACATGAATTGAGAATTCTAAAGAAGGTCGAGGATATATGAGTGAGATGGCTTTACAGTGACTGATCTCATTTCTCCACGGCTGGGGACAAAGGGGGGCGCTTGGGGAGGAGATATCACTGTATTATCCTTTGGTATGCAGTGTCCACCCAGGGGTGATTCGCTCCCCTATGTTATTTAATATCTGTATGCACCCCCTTGTGCCCCCTTGCCCAGATAGCCCTAAGGTTTGGGCTGGGTTGCCACCAGCACGCTGATACACCCAGCGATATCTGATGATGGACAGCTGGCTGGATACTGCCCCAGACATTCTGGCCAAGCGTTTGAATGCCGTGGGTGCGTGGTTAAAGCAGAGCTGACTGAAACTGAACCCAACAAAGATGGAGGTCCTGTACCTGGGTCGTGGGGCGATTGGATCTAGGATCCAGCTCCCAACTCTGGACGGGGTGCTATTAACACCTGCGCCAGCGGTAAAGAGTTTGGGTGTGGTCATCTTGGATACCTCACTTTCTATGGAGGCCCAAGGCACAGTAGCTGCAAGATCTGCATTTTTTCATCTGTGGCAGGTCAAGCAACTAGCCCCCTACCTCCCCCCCCCCGTGACCTAGCTACAGTGATCCATGCAATGGTCACCTCCGGGCTTTATGCCGGGCTACCCTTGAGACTTATCTGAAAACTGCAGCTGGTCCAAAACGCACCAGTGTGTGTCCTCACAGGGATACCTCTAAGAGCACACATACATCCGGTGCTGTGCCAGCTGCATTGGCTCCCAGTTGAATTCTGGATCAAGCTCAAGGTCTTGGCTCCTACATTTAAAGCCCTGTGCAGACTGGGACCAACATATCTGCAGGATCCTCTCTTTATATACAGCCCCCGAAGGGCTTTGTGCTCTTCCGCTCAACATCTACTGGTCATCCTCATCCCCAGCCCCAAAGATGTCTGCCCGGCCTGGTGGAACACTCTCCCTACTGTGATCCGGGCCCTGCGGGATCTAATACAGTTTCGCAGGGCCTGTAAAACGGAGAAGTTCTGCCAGGCCTATGGTCGAGGTGGCGACAATCCAACCACAATGGCCTCCCCTGCTTTGCTCTGCTCCGTTTAGCTTAGCTCTGTCTAGCAGCATTTCGGTCTATCATAGCTGCTTACTCACCCACCCGCTTCCCTTGCACTGTTTAGATCTGCAGCTCTATAGCAATGAGAACCTCATCCAATTCAGCGCATTGTCTTGTTGGAGCCTCTTAAGGTTTTTATATAGTAATGCTGTTTTGTAACTGTTTTATGGCTATATTCTATTTTAATTTTTTGTATGTTTTAAAGCATGTTGTAGCCCGCCCTGAGCCTGCTACACGGGGGAGGGAGGGCTATAAGCCCGATGGAATAAATAAATAAATACGTTTTTTTTTTTTGACTGGGTTCTTGACCCACATGTGTATGATTCAGGCTCTGGGTGGTTTGGCCATTTCTGTCTGGAAATAGTCTTTCCCAGGTCCAGGTCTTTAGGTGCACTTGCACTGCAGGCTTTTGAAACCACACATCTACCCCGTCTCCTCAAGATCCCTGGGAGATATCCTTTTGGAGGAAGTGGCAAGACTTCTGTTAGAAAGACTGAGGCCTTTTTGTCAAACTTCCAAGTTTCCAGGGTTCCTTAGGGAAAAGCCTCAGTTGTTAAAACGGATTAAGTTGACACTGTGGGGACATGGCCTACTTTTACGTTAATGGATACTAACTTTGTTTTCACCTTGTTTGCAAAACAAGCCGTACAAATCCAGAGGAGCCGGCATTGCGTTTCATGTCTGGGCATCTCTTGCAGTGAACCAAGCCAAATCACAGGAGCTAGCTGGGTCAGGTGGGAGAAGAGTCACATGACTGGCCTGTCTCCATACACTTTGAGTTCTTAAGGTGAAAGCACCTTTGGGCTTGTTCCCCTGCAGTAGGCCCTCCCTCATTTCTCCAGCCATTACTACTTGATTGCTGGTTTTTGTTTTGCTGTCAAGTCACAGCCAACTTATGACGACCCCTCGTGGGGCTTTTCAAGGCCAGAGGCATTGCCATTGCCTGCCTCTGCATAGCAGTCCTGGTCTTCCTCGGTGGTCTCCCGTCCAAGTGTTCACTAGGGCTGACCGTGCTTAGCTTCTGAGGTGTGTGACGAGATTGGGTTGGCCTGGGCTATCCAGGTCAGGGCATTTTGATAGCTGTGGCTTATCAACTGCTAGTTCACAGCTCTGCTTCTGAGCACTTCCGCCCCACTGCTAAGCAACAAGTGTGAATCCCTGGGGATGAATGAAGGAGGGAGGCATATCACCGGGGCAGAGCATCTGCTTTGCATGCAGAAGGCCCCAAATTCAAGGCCTGGTACCTCCAGTTAAACAGTGACCAGACCATAGTGATTGGAAAGACCTCTACCTAAGACCTCCAAGAGCTGCTGTCAGCCAGAGTAGACAAGCCTGACCTTGACTGACCAAGGGTCTCACTCAGTAGAAGTGTGTATGGCCCTTTTCACATTCCTGTTCAAAACCGGATGTTGTTCATTGTTGGCCAGATTTGGGGTAAAGCGATACAGGGACGTTGGTTTCATACAGCGAATTTCCTTCCATTAATGAGCCGTCTCTGAAACGCTATGGTCATTTCAAACACTGCTACTTCCCCCCTGCCCTTTTTCTCTGCGTGATCTTCCTCTGACTTTTTAAAAAAACATTCTAAGTTGAGCACTATAGCGCATAACCGGAGTATTTATTTATTTACTTGAATTTCTCTCCCGCCCTCCCCCTGCAAAACAGGACTCAGGGTAGGTCACAACACCAATGAACAATAATTTCAACAGTTTAAACCGTTAAAACATAATTACAAATATAAAACCTACAATCCAGATAGCACTTCAGTGCTATAGCGGCACCATTGAGATGCATTGACTCCAATGGAGTCAATGCATCTTACTGGTGCCACTATAGCACTTCAGTGCTATATCGGTCTAGCACTATAGCGCTCAACTTAGAACATTAAAAAAAACTTTGAGGAAGATTGCATGGTGAAAAAGGGCACAAGGGGAAATGGCATTGTAGGAACCACTGTGGACATTTTAAACACCACATCACAGCGATTCAGAAGTGCAACGAAGGGGTTGAAATCAGGAAAAGAGCAGTTTCCCTCAAAAGTGGCTGAACCACGCTTTGCTAACCTGACACAAGTGGGTTTGTATGAACAAGTAAATAAATTCCGCTAGCAGCCGGTTACTAAAATAGGTCTGTCTGAAATGACAGGGAAGAAATCCATTAGTAGCCAGTTACTAAAATGGAATTCAAAGGCAGTTTGAAAAAGGCCTATGTTTGTCAGGCTGGTTACTGCAAGCCCCTGGCCCCTGCGTGATGTGAGAGGCTGGCTCTGTGGATGCTGGTTCATGTGAATGTATGAAGTTGCCTTCTATTGTCCACCTACCCCAGCATAGTCTGCTGTGGCTTCCAGCAGCTCTCTGGATTCTGGGGCCGAGGATGGCCTTTCCCACCTCCTTCTCCCTGTCCCCCCTTTTACTGGAGATGCTGGTTTGCTGTGAGCAAAAGATGTGTTCAGCCACTGGCCTGTGCCTAGGCATGCCAACTCTGGCTTGGGAAATTCCTGGATTTTGGGAGTGGAACCTGGGGAAGGAGGGGGTTCGGGGAGCAGGGGGACTTTAGCAGAGATGTGATGCCGTAGAATCCACCCTCCAAAGCTGCCACGTTCTCCAGGGGAACTGTGGTTGTGGAGGCCAGTTGTAATTCCAGGAGAACTCCAGGCCTGACCTGCTGGTTGGTAGCCCTGGCTTGACAGGACTCGTTGTGCCAAGTTGGAAGCATGATCCCCCCCCCCTTGCCATTTCCATATGGCTTTCGGCCTGGGCACTGCCACTGCTTTCATGCAAAGTGCTGCTTCTGACTACACAGTAGTACCCCTGAAGTGTCTGCAGGCTCCATGGGATTCTGCTGGGGCCTGTGAACACGCTCTCTTTGTCCCCAGCCCCTCCTGCTGTGCCCTTTGCTGTGATTCAGCTCCCGTTCCAAGCCATATAGTCCTCCTTCCTCCAGTCTCCAAAGCTGGCCCACCCTACTCTGCAATAACTCTGGGGCTGTGGTCCCTGCCTGGTGCCAGGCGTGTTTACGCAGCCGGTCTTTAATTGCTACTGGTCGCCTTGGCAAGACTGCAGGTTGCGCTCTGTTTCTGATAATGGCTCTGGAGTCTGAACTTTTAATCACTCCCAGTCGAAGTGGAAAACAACCCACTTGGGAAAGTTGACAGGGTAAAGAAGGGAGGTGGGCGGGGATGGCTGGGATCAGTGTGGCCAGAAGTATGAGAATCCTTGCACATGTGTGAGCATTAAGGGCCTCTGAATGAGCTGCAGACCTCTCTGCAGATCCTTGTGTGAAAAGGTGTGAGAATTCAGGCTCTGTTCAGGGCAGCAGGGACTTGGGAAGCATGGAACAAGTGGGCAGCGACGACTCACGGGCAAGGGGATGAGCAGGAGACAGGGCTGGTTCTCTCTGCTTTGCTGTTTCTCCAACAACAAGAACAAAAGGGGGGACAGACTCCTCTATACCTCTGAATTCGAGTAGCTATGAGCGACAGCAGGTAAGCTGGATCACTGCTCTCTGACCTGAGAGAGGGGAATCGTGGAGGAATGTGCCAGGTATTTTCCTCCAAAGGACTTTCCTTAGGTGATATCACCATGGCTCAGTCGTGGAGCATCTGCTTGGCATGCAGAAAGTCCCAGGTTCCGTCCCTGGCATCCCTAGTTGAAAGGATCAGGTAGGCAGTGATGTGGAAAAACCTCCAGCTCAAATCCCAGAGGGCCACTGAGTAGGCAGTACGGACTTCCATAGACCAAGGCTCTGATTTGGTATAAGTGAGGTAAATAAAATAAATCAATAGATAAACATGGGCAAAAATCCTGGCTGTGCTGTGCTGTGAGGAAGGAATACAGTGAAACAGCTTGCCAAACAGCCATGAATGTGTTGACAAACTGAAGAACAGTCTGTGGAAGAATTGGCTCCCAGTTTGTGACTGGTAAACAAGTTGTGGGCTGAACTGGCAGGTATTCAAACATCCCCGCTTATCAGTCATAGCATTGGCAAGGGCTGATAATTTCAGTGTACGGAATGCTCTTCTTTTTCAAATGTGGCTTTTTTTTTTCTCCGCGTGGCCGCCGTGAGAAAGACAGGTTGCTGGGAAAGGCTGGCACTGGAGTCCCCGCCCCAAATGTTGGCTCCCTGATCAAACTCTTAAGAACGGTGAGCTGAGGATTCCAGAGTGATACTCTGGCAACTCTGAGCAGTGGACCTGCCGTGCTTCTTGGCCTCAGATGGCTTAAGCAGGTTGCCGGTTTGTTTCTTGGTTCAATCCCAAGTGTTGGTTTTGATCGATAAAACCAGTGGATGGTTGGAGATCACACAGGGCAGCTAACCTGTATAGGCTCAGGACATGCCGATCTGGTAAGTGCCTGGATAAGAAACCTCTTGGCAGTCTCCCACATACCCTGTTTTGAGCGCTGTGATGGAAGAAAGCCAGGATATACCTGAAAATAAACTGTCTGCAGTTGGGATATGTGAAGGACTGTCTGCCCGCAGATTTTGAGGGTTGGCCACCTCCAGCTGGGACCTGGAGATCTCTTGGAATTACAGTGGATCTCCAGACAACAGAGATCAGTTCCTCTGGAGAAAAATGGCACCTTCAGAGGGTGGGCTGCAGAGGTAGATTCGGGGGGGATCGCAGTTCTCCCGGGTGAGGTGCGGGGGGACGGGGCACATGACGAAGCCCCGCCCCCTGCTTCCGGCCGCCCCGCTTCCGGCCCTCATTCAGCCAGGAGGAGGCAGGAGAAGAGGGAGGGTAAGTTGCTTCCTCCCTGCCTCTCCCCACCCCTGCCTGCCTGGGGCCAGGGAGGGCCTTGGCGGGGCTTCCTCGCACTCCTGCCGGCTTTGCAGGTCCACCGCCGGGCCCCTGATGTCAGGGGGTGTGGCATATGCTAATGAGTTATGCTAATGAGTCCCCCTAGCTCTTTTTCTACGAAACGACCCCTGGTGGGCTGTATGCAGTTATACACTGCTGAGGTCCGTCGCTCCCCAGACCCTGCTCTTCCCAGGCTCCACCCCAAATCATCAGGAATTTCCCCACCCGGAATTGGCGATCCTACTCTGAGGTGTTTCTCTGTTCCAGGCACCTCCACCTTTTGTGCTTACAGCCTTGGGCAGGGCCTTTTCTGAGGTGGTGCCTGAGGACAGAAGGCCTTCCCTGTCTTTTGAGCCACTGTGAAAATTCTTTTAGTGTTCTGTGCTTCCAAAGGCTTGAGAGAAGAACCTTCCCCCATGATTTTGTTTACTGTTCTCTGTTTTGCAGTTCTTTTTAATAGTCTCAGTTAGTTTTACATTATCTGAAATATTACCCGTAGGCTGTCTTGAAGACTAATTGGTGGAAATGCAAGAATATATAATTTGTTTAAAATCAGTAAACTCTGGATCTTGTAATCATGTCAGGCCTTCCCCCCCCAGCCCATTCACAGCAAGCAGTCTGGACCTGGAAAGAAAAGACTGTCCCTCATTTTTAATGTAAATGCCCAGCATATCTCATACTAAGAAAATTAACATTTTGTGGACAAAAAAAGGAAAGAAAAGGGGAGCTGAATTCTGTGTCCCTGTATAAATGTTACAAACTGAGGATCTGAGGAGCTTTCTTTTTCTTTCTTGCTGTGCTCCTTATTACTTAAGTCAGGGGTGTCGAACTCGTTTGTTATGAGGGCGGGATCTGACATAAATGAGACCCTGTTGAGTTGGGCCATGTAATAAAATGTAATGCCAGGTAGCGGAGATATAAACTTTATAAAGGACACAAACACAAAGGGGTTTTTTTTACTTAAAACATGCTTAAAACATTAGCACTCTTGCAATATTTTGTTTATTTAACAGTGTCTGATAACTAACACGTCTTGATCTGAATTATTACATCAAAATTTTTGTGCTGTTGCAATCTTGAGTATGCTGTTCAGGTGTGTATCTGTAAGTTGCAAACCTACAATGATGCAGCAGCAGCAGAACTGGAAGAAGCAGAAGACAGCCAGCTCCACTGTGGGCCTGATAGAAGCCCTCTGGGGGCCTGATCCGGCCCCCAAGGCACATGTTTGACACCCCTGACTTAAGAAGAAGAAGATATTTATACCCCGCCCTTCACTACCCAAAGGTGTCTCAGAGCGGCTTACAAACTCCTTCCCCTTCCCCTCCCCACAACAGACACCCTGTGAGGTAGGTGGGGCTGAGAGAGCTCTTGACAGAAACTGCTCTTTTTTCAAGGACAGCTCTTATCAGAACTATGGCTTGCCCAAGGTCATCCAGCAGGTGCAAGTGGAGGAGTGGGGAATCAAACCCGGTTCTCCCAGATTAGAGTCCACACACTTAACCACTTAAGTCATTCTGGGTGTTTTCCTAGGCGAGGGCAAGTAGCTGTGCTGGCCAAAGACATCCAGGCTGCCAAACACCGAAAAATTTATTCAGTCACCCTCCTGAGATTTCAACAGGCACTACCTTACCTTTGCCATCATAAGGACCAGGAACCTGATCGATCACTCTCTCACACGGATTCTTGGGAATCCGAATCACACGGCACAAGTGCAGTTTCGAGTGATGTCTTCCAGGGTTGAAAAATTATTTCAGATTTGTAAGCGTCAGATCCAGATGTTCGGAACCACTATGTTTTAGAAGGCTCTGGGCCTAGTCAAGATTTGGGGTGAGAATCATCAGACTTTGATGTTCCTATCGACATTTGAGGTTCCTGGGATTCCTGCAGCCCCGTTTCTTTCCATTTACTGGGTTCAGAGCAATCAATCTATCAATGAAATAAAAGTCTGCCTCACATTGCAAAGAGGCCCTAAAAGGACACAGTTAAAATTCCTTTCTGATAAACGATTAATTTTATAGGCGGATCATTCTGGAGAGATGCAGCCCGTCCGCCCTCTGGCTCTGACCACTCTCCCCTCCCCCAGTGCAGATAAGATCCCGGTTTTTAGGTCTGATGGGGGCGAAGCTTTGCATAGTTTCCAAGAGACCTTGATAAGGCTGACACTGCTCGGCTAGCAAGAGAACTAGATGAACAGGCTCCCCCCCTCCCCTTTCCCCCCCAAAGAAGGTGAAACTGATAAGATCATTGAACTGGTGGTGGTGGAGGGAGAATGAGAATGTGTCCGTCCCCCCCAGTCAAGATAGCAGCAGTGCTGGTGGGAAGCTGATAAGATAGCATCATCCTTCTTGGCTTTGTTTTACAGGGTTGTTTGTTAACCCCGCAGGGCATCTCTGCAAGAGCTGGTTGTTCTGAAAACAATGTAAGAATGTGTACACAAACAGCTAGCGCGCGCTCTCTCTCTCTCTCTCTCTCTCTCTCTCTCTCTCTCTCTCTCTCTCTCTCTCTCTCACACACACACACACACACACACACACACACACACACACACATTCTGCATCTCCTTTAAGCTACAGGTGAAATGGAAGCAGGGAGCTGAAGGTAGGTCCCCCCAAGAGTTCAGCCTTGAAAAGCTTGGTGGTGGAAAGTGCCATCAAATCGCAGCTGACTTCTGGTGATGCCATGGAGTTGTCAAGGCAACAGACGTTCAGAAACGTTTTGCCGTTGCCTGCCTCTGCGTCACGACCCTGGACTTCTTGGAGGTCTCCCATCCAAATACTAGGCAGGGCAGACTCTGCCGAGCTTCTGATACCTGATGAGGTTGGGCTGGCCTCTGTAAGGCTGAAAAGCTTAATAGTTCGGTGAGAGTTGGCGCAGAGTAGTAGTTAGAGTGTAGGATCATTTGGGAGACATGGGTTCAGATTCGCAGCCTGCCATGGAAGCTTGCCGGGTGACTTTGGGCCAGCCACACACACTCTTAGCCTAACGTACCTCACATGGTGGTTGTGAGGATGAAATAAAAAAGAGGAGAAAGATGTCAACCTCTTAGGATCCCCATTAGGAGGTAAATAAATAAACCTGGTCTGGACCAGAAGCCTGTCCTCCAGGGGCAGAATGGGAAGGAAAAACAGCCCTGGGGAAGGGCCCCAGCCCACGCTGGCCTCTGCTTGGTCCCTCCCACCCCCAGAGGAGAGAGGGAGAGGCAGCCTGCCTACCTACCTGGCTGAGTACCTCTTCTCTCCAGGCCCAGCAGGGCTTGGGCAGGTGCTGCGTCTTCTTGTCCCCATGGGTTCGTGTGGACCAGGGGCATTCTTGCTTGCTTCAGGTCAGCTGGGCCTTCCTCCCTGGGTCTGATGGCGCTCGGATGGGCCGGCTGCTGCCTCCCTCGCTTCAGGTGGGCTGGATGCCATCACCCCTGGGCAATTCAGGTCTCTGTTGGCTGGGCATCACCTTTCTGTCTCTGGGCTGGCCTGGCTCAGTTGTGTGGGGAGGGGCTTTAGGTTTGCTGACTCTTGGCTGGGGAATTCCTGGAGATTTCAGGGGTTAGGGTTGCCAGTTTCGGAGGGGCCCAATCCACCGCCAGCCAGCTGGCTGGCAGGGGAGCCCACCCCCAAAGAGGCCCGTTGCAATGATGTCACCTGGAGGTCACATCGCAGCAGGCATGTCACGCGGGGGACTCTAGCATTTGGCTAAAAACTCTATGGTGACCCCTGTACAACATGCCCAGTGTGATGTCACTTCCGGGTGACAATCACAACCAAGCCAGGAGCCCCCCCCCCCCAAGCTAGCAGACAAAGACAAAGAAGACCTGGCAACCCTGCCTGGGTGGAACCTGGGGAGGGCAAGGTTTATTGAGGGGAGGGACCTCTGGGGGGGTATAATGCTACAGAGTCCACCCTCCAAAGTAGCCATTTTTTCCAGGGGAAGAAATCTCTTGTCAGGAGATCCAAGAGAGGTTGGGGGAGGCCATTGGCCACTGGGAAGTGCCCCAGCACCCATAATGCCCAGTCTGTCCTTGCAAGATAGAAGCCCATATTTCATGGTGTTTTTTGCCTTCAGGTCATGACTGAGTTATGGTAACCCCTGGAGTTTTCAAGGCAGGAGATGTTTAGAGGTGATTTGCCACTGCCTGTCTCTCTGTCCTGACCCTGAACTCCCTTGGTGGTCTCCCATCCAAATACTAGCCAGGGCTGACTCTGCTTAGTTTCTGGAATCTGGGTGTTTTTTGGCCATACGTATCTGTTTATCTCTTTCGCCTTCCCTTCAAAGAGCTGAAGTGAGAACTTGAAAAGACAGTACTGCAGGGCAGCCTGCTTTAGGTCACAGGAATACTGCCTGTTAGAAGAGTGATGTAGACTGTAAACGTGCACACGTCTGCGCCGACACAAGGTGGTTCAATTAAAAAAAGGCTGCCTACCAACTCTTGGAAAGCCAGATGGGTTTCAAGGCAAATGGTGTGAGCAGAGCCCCGTAGATTTAATCTTGATCATAAGTTTTGGCCTGTTTTCTCTGTAAGAAATTCCTCCGGGCCTTTTTCTAACTAGGTTCCCCCTCCCCCTTGTTGCCCTTGATAACATCAGAATTGTTGTTGTGTTAATACCTTTCTGCCCTGCCTTTCCTCGGAGGAGCTGAGATGCTCAGGGTGGTAGGCCAAGAGAGGCATTTTGCCCTAAGGTCGCTCAGGGAGATTCCTGGCTGAGAGAGAGCCGGGAGTCAGCTCCATTGTTCAGAGGTGTGGTCTTCTGACAATATGAGATTTCGATGCAGTGGAGCTTTTGGAAGCCACTTTGTGTGCCGTTGAGAGCTTTTGATTTTAAAACAACAGAAACTCACGACTGACTGACTAGGTTTCTACTGAATATCAAGCTGCTAAGTGCTCACTGGACCCTTTGGGATGGGATTGTGTGTCCCAAGATAGAGGGGGAAATGTCCCAAACGGTGTCATTTTCAGATTGTTCTTATAATTCAGGTGATTTTGAGTTGGACTGTCATCAATATTACATAAGAACATAAGAGAAGCCAATGTTGGATCAGGCCAATGGCCCATCCAGTTCAACACTCTGTCACACAGTGGCCAAAAATACCAAGTGCCATCAAGAGGTCCAGCAGTGGGGCCAGGACACTAGAAGCCCTCCCACTGTTGCCCCCCCCCAAGCACCAAGAATACAGTGCATCACTTGCCCCAGACTGAGAGTTCCTATCCATGCCTTGTGGCTAATAGCCACTGATGGACCTCTGCTGTTTATCTAATTCCCTCTTGAAGCCGTCCATACTTGTAGTCACCACCACCTTCTGTGGCAGTGAATTCCATGTGCTAATCACTCTTTGGGTGAAGAAGTACTTCCTTTTATCCATTCTAACCTGCCTGCTCAGCAATTTCATTGAGTGCCCACAGAGTTCTTGTATTGTGATAAGCATATATTGATAGGCATCTGAGCACTTACTCCACTTAACATTCTTCCAAAGGAGTCAGGCCACTTTCCAGGTGGGTCCCAAGCAATCTGCTGTCTGGCCTGTCTTTGCAAGGCTGACGTCATGTAGCCTCAGCAGCACACCTGGCACATGTGCTTGCCCTTTGGGATATCTTTTGCTCACTTTGTCTGAGAGTGCATTGCGAAGGCCAGCATGGGAGGAAACGCAGGGGTTGAGGCTTCCAGGTGAGGACCTTTTCGAGGGTGATTCCGCGATACATTTCTAGGTGCTCAAGAAGTCTGTGAGGATCATGTAGGCAGTGTTATAAAGGGCTATTGTTTGGGGCCAACACGGGGTAGGGAGCTGACCCAACGAGAGAGGCCAATGATGCAACCCCCTTAAGGCCGGTGTGACAGGCAGCGTGGTGTCATGGTTAAGAGTGTCAGATGAGGATCTGGGAGACCCAGGTTTGAGTCCCCACTCTGACATGAAAACTCTCTGGGTTAGTCACTCGCACAGCCTGACCTACCGCACAGGGTTATTTTTGTGAGGGTAAAATCAAGGAGGGGGAGAACAACATAAACCTCTTTGGGTCCCCATGCAGGGTGTAAACAGCTAAACGTTCAGATGCCAGAAAAGCATCTTCCTCGACAATATTCAGTTCTGACAGAGAAAGGACCCGATGTCTGTGCTGCTTTGATTTATTCGGTTGGTCCAGTACTTTTTTATAGGTAAAGTGGGGCTTAATGCTGATGCCCTGGAATGGGTGAGTTAGTATCTAGTTTGGACTAGCTTAACCAGAGCACAGAAGTGTGTTTGCTAAACTACTGAAATGAAAATGGAGGTAGCATCCCTGGTTACTCTTGAACCCAAATATATTCTTGTTCTTCTGCTCTACGTATGAAAAAATACAGATGAAAGCAGGGTTGCTTATTCCCTGTAGAGGAGCAAGCAATCCTGGGCCTGCCCTGTGGAATAGTGAAGGGAAGACCCCCGAGAAAGGCACGTTTCCCCCTCTTGCATGACTCTCGCTAATTTCATTGTCTCACGCAAGACACAGTCACGATTAATTTTGTTCTCAGATTGTGCAGCCAACCGTACACCACATTCTACAGCCAGCCAACCCCTAGTAGGAATGTAGCCTAAAGGAGGTTCAGACAACACAGGCATGGCCCTGAGGTCTGTGGATCCCCAAACTAAAGTGTTTCTGATTTCCTCTGTATTTTTCATTCTGGAATCTGAAGGCAAAGAGATCCAAGGAGTGTTTGGCTGTTTGTTTTAGGGTTTTTTGTACAGTTACCAAGACATGAATTATGTAGTTTGGGAGGCTGGGCTGACACCTTGGGAGTGTTGTTGGAGGCGGCATAGACCGAAAGGTCATTGCTTTCAGGCACGATGTGGGATCATTGGAAAGGGTGGTCTGAGAGGAGACTGGAGTGGCTGTTGCAAGTGCAGGGGGTGGACCCCCCCCCCAACTCTCAAAATGTTGAAGCCTCAAGGTCATCCACTGTAATGGATAGGCGGCAGGATGAAGAGAGACAAAGTGGCATAGACCGAGAGGTAATTGCTTTCAGGCGAGGTGTGGGATCATTGGAAAGGATGGTCTGAGAGGAGAGTGGAGTGGCTGTTGCAAGTGCAGAGGGTGGACCCCCCCCCCAAACTCTCAAAATGTTGAAGCTTCAAGGTCATCCACTGTAATGGATAGGCGGCAGGATGAAGAGAGACAAAGGGAAGTGCTCAGTCAAAGCCTCTGGGGTTTTGGTCTGGGAACTTTATGGCCTCAGGCT
Source organism: Gekko japonicus (assembly GCF_001447785.1). Classification (NCBI taxonomy): domain Eukaryota; kingdom Metazoa; phylum Chordata; class Lepidosauria; order Squamata; family Gekkonidae; genus Gekko; species Gekko japonicus. The sequence continues at coordinate 53,738 of NW_015164749.1, forward strand.
AGGCTTTGGACTACAAAGCTCCCAGCCTCTAAATCCTTTTTAGTTAAAGAAAGCTTGTAACATTGACCTCCCTGTGACTGGCAGGTAGGAGGAAACCTCTGGATTAGCATAAATACTAGGATTGGGGCAGTATCCTTTACTTGTTGTGGTCTAAATACCAAATCGGTACCTTCCTAAAGGACACGCCTTCTAAGGTTATTTGTGATTGTGACTACCTACATTCTTGCTGGATCCTGATGTATTGCTTTATAGCTCTTAGGCTGTGGAGCTCACTGCCACAGAGAATTGTGATGGCAACTAACACAAATGTGTTTGGTTTTTTTTTTTTAAAAAGAGCTCAGGGAATTACTATTTTGTTAGGATTAAAAAGCCCATGAAACGCAGCACGCTACAGTCTGATGACAACCAGCTAGAAATTCATGAGAAGGAAAGTTCTCAGGCTAGGGTTTCCAACTCCAGCTTGGGAAATTCTGGAGATTTGGAGATCAGTTGTGATTCCTGAAGAACTCCAAGCTTCCACCAGGAAGTGGGCAACTGGTGCGAAGAGGCCACGCGCCGAAGAAACCGCCAAAGCTGGAGGACCTGCCCCTGGACACCGGAGACGGGACGCTGACCCCGAAGACCGCCTGGAGGAAGAATGCTGGAGCCGGAGAACAACAGCCCTGCCACCTGGGTGCCAGTAGGCAACCGCACCCCTGTATACTATGTGGCCTGAGTTAGGGAAAAATGTATTTGAAACTACCTGTAAACCGCTCAGATCCTTCGGGGTCAGAGCGGTAAATAAATCAAATGTATAAATAAATAAATCTCAGAGCATGAGCCCTGTAAAGTAGGCCAGAATGATCACCACAATGTAGTGGGGGGCTGTAAAGCTGACCGTTTGTGACATGCCCAAGGCCATTTATAGGGCCATCCAAAACAAGGCTTAGGGTTAAGAACATAAGAGAAGCCAATGCTGGATCAGGCCAATGGCCCATCCAGT
>NW_015164749.1:54935-84646 GCF_001447785.1 Gekko japonicus
TGCCACCACCTCTTGTGGCAGTGAATTCCATGTGTTAATCACTCTTTTGCCAGCTCTAGCTTGGAAAACTCTTGGAGATTTGGAAGCAGAGCCTGGGAACGGCAGAATGTGGGAAGGGAACTCAGCAGGCATGTCCTGCCATAGAATCCACCCTCCAAAGCTGCCATTTTCTCCAGGGGAGCTGATCTCTGATTTCTGGAGATCATTGCAATTCTGGGAGAAATCGAGGCCCCACCTGGAGTATGGCTAGCCTGGCTGGAGCTGTGTCCACCTAAGCCCAGGGACATGGGTGTAAATCTGCTTGGTTGATGAGTTTTGGGCAGAGGTGGGATTAGAACCCAGGCCTTCCTGATTCAAAGCTCCGTCTGTGAGCTGTGGTGTTACGTCAGTTCTTTTTTTAAATTTTATAAATTTTATTGAAGTTCAAACAGTACATCGATAAATCGTAGCGCACATACATGTAGATAACCACTTTCATTAATCACACGTACAGTTACAGCTCCCTATTCAAGACAAGCATGTGCTAGCTTTTACAACTCCTGTGGTTCAATCAGGCATTGTGCTTGTTAGGTGCTATGGCCCCTTTTGAAAGAAGATCATGATTACTATACCCCTATTGTGCTTATGTGAGATGTCGATAATGCCGAAGAATTCCACAATCATACATGAAACAGTAAGAATGAAAGAGAAGAAGAGACCTAGCCTGACTGGGAAGTGGGATGAGGCTGCTCCCCGCCCCCCGGTGAGTTGCAGTGAAGACCTCTGTGTTTCTGAGAAGAAGCTTCTGCCCTTTTCTTCTTCTTCTCCAATGGCTGAATGACTTTCATTTCTGGGCTGGATGATTTGGCTCTCCATAAACATTCCATCTGGTGCAGCGAAACCTCCCCCCCCCCCTTGTTGAGGGCAGGAGTCCAACCACAAGTGTCCTTAGTTTCTTGATCACTGTGTGGGGCCTTGGCCACACGCTACTCAACACTGCTGTTTTGGATTGCTGCCTGCAATTCTTGCAAAAAAGATGAATTTCCAGTACTCCCTCAAAACTGCCCCTTATGAGGAAGAACAATGAGTACTGGAGCACTGACATTCACGTGGGAACAGAGTACTGGTCAATTTAGTACAGGCGGTGATCCCCATTAGTGACAAGACTCCATGGAGGCTCTGTCTCCATGATCTAATGAGTGTTTTAGGCCTGGTTCGTGCAGGGACGTTTATCATTTGAGGACCACTTAGTCAAGCCTCAGAGACTGGTGGGGATGGTCTAGGAACAGCGACAGAGTGAAAGAGCACACCTTGCTGGCTTCATATCACCCTCCCGCCCTGCGGTTTAGCTGTCTGTGGTCTTCCTACCTCATAGCTGATTTGGAATGCTTGCTACTTTGAAGAAAACATGACCTCATATGTTACCCACTAAAAAGGTAAAGGTAAAGGTTCCCTTGCTCGAAAGCCAGTTGAATCCGACTCTAGGGTTGCGGTGCTCATCTCCGTTTCAAAGCCGAAGAGCCAGCGCTGTCCGAAGACGTTTCCATGGTCATGTGGCCGGCATGACTAAACGCCAAGGCACACGGAATGCTGTTTCCTTCCCACTGAAGTGGTACCTATTTATCTACTTGCAATTTCTTGCTTTCGAACTGCTAGGTTGGCAGGAGCTGGAACTACAGATGGGAGCTCACTCCATCATGCAGCACCCGGGTCTCAAACTGCTGAACTACTGACCTTCCACAGCCTGCAGTTCAGTGTCTTAACCACTTGAGCCACCACAGCTCCATATTACTCTCACGGTAATAGAAGTTGCAATCAATGCAGAGAAAAGAATCAGCATCGGATTTTGGGGAGCCTGTCAGAGACCGAACCGTGTTTCATTCATTCCAAAATTCCAGCATTAAGTTCTGGGATCTTTTCCAAGCCCCTAGCTGCAGTGGTTTTCACCTCATTTCCTAAAACTTTTTGTTCAGGTTTAAAATTAAAATTTGCAGTGTTGCAGGGAGGCTGTGGGGGGGGGGGCTTTGTCCTCTTTCTCCTTAAGTTTTTCTGTTGGCTCGTTATCACGCTTTGCATTCGCTTGAAGCCCACTCATTATTTTAATGCTTCCCTTGCCTCGCCAACACCTTCCATTCTGCACAAATGGTTTCTTGCTAACTTTTTGGCTCCTTCCTCCACTCCATTTCCCTCTGCCTCCATAATCTTTCCATTTTATTGTTTTCTCAACTCTTGCTCTCCTTTGGTACACGGAGGATCGTGTCACTTCCTTCTTCCACACAGTGCTTGCTTGTGTCAAGTGGCACAGAGCCATGTTTTGGTGTGAGCCGAAGGGTTCCTAGGAAAGAGGCTGTGGCTGAGTGGCCATCCGCTTGGCAAGCAGGAAGTCCCTAGGGCAGTCCCTGGCATCTCCAGCTGAAAGGATTAGGCAGTAGGGGATGTCAAAGACCTCTGCCTGAGACCCTGGAGAGCCAGTGCCAGTCTGAGTAGACAGTACTGACCTGGATGGGCCAGTGGTCTAATTCAGTATAAGGCAGATCCATGTGTGAGCGTGGTCAGCTTTTGCAATGAAGAAAAGCACACTGCAATTTAGAGAGGGGGCTTGGATTTGGGGTGGTCTCCAGGGATGGGGTAGCAGAGTTATTTAAATCCCCCTCTTTTCGCCGTGAAGTCACAGCTGACTTATAGCGTCCCCTTATAGCCAGTTTGGTGTAGTGGTTAAGAGCGCGGACTCTAACTGGGGAGAACCAGGTTTGATTCCCCACTCCTCTGCATGCAGCTGCTGGGGTGACCTTGGGTCAGTCATAAGTTCTTTCAGAGCTGTTCTCCCAAGGGCGGTTCTTGAAAGAGCTCTCTCAGCCCCACCTACCTCACAGGGTGTCTGTTGTGGGGAGGGGAAGGGAAAGGGATTGTAAGCTGCTCCGAGACTCCTTTGGGTAGTGAAGGGTGGGGTATAAATCCAATCTCTTTCTTCTTCTTCTTCTTCATGGAGTTTTCAAGACGAGAGACATTCAGAGCTGGTTTGCCATTGCCTGCCTCTGCATCATGTAGCGCCCCTGGTATTCCTTGGAGGTCTCCCATCCAAATACCGGCCAGAGTTGACCCTGCTTAACTTGTGAAATCTGACGAGATTGGGCTAGCCTGGGCAATCCAGGTCAGGGCGTTTAAATCCTAGGTCCCCAGATAAGCTGTACCTGCACCTCTGAACCATCTAAGAACCTAGGAATCACAGATTTAGAGTTCGGAGCCAAGTTAATCTGTGTCTGGTTCAAGAGACTGCATCTTCATCGGAGACAAAACTAGTCTTTTGCTGGTGCTCAGTCCACGAATCATGTGTGGTGATGGTGGTGGTGATGGTGGCAGCTGACTTATGGAGAGCCCTGTAGGGTTTTCAAGGCAAGAGGCACACAGGGGAGGTTTCCTACTGTCAAATGACCCCAGGCTTCCTTGGTGCCCTCCCATCCAAGTACTAATCATGGCCAACTCTGCTTAGCTTCTGAGATCTGATGAGACTGGGCTACCTTGGGTCATCCGGGTCAGGGCATCATGTCTGGTAGGAAGCTCTTGTCCGTCTGCTGTCAACAACGTGTGGCGCTCTTGCCCTGACCTGGATAGCCCAGGCAAGCCGGATCTCGTCAGATCTCGGAAGCGAAGCAGGGTCGACCCCGGAAAGTGTTTGGATGGGAGACCTCCAAGGAGTACCAGGGCCAGGAGGCAGAGACAGGCTATCAAGCCACTTCTCTGAACGTCCTCTGTGCCCCAGTAGGAGTTGCCAGAGGTTGCCGTGACTTCTGGACACGCACGCACAAAAATGCAAAGATACAACCCCCCCACTCCACCCAATGTGTGCAGCTCTTGTGGGCTCAATAATACTTGTGATGTTACTGCTGACACTAAACGTAATCCTTTTCTCTCTGCTCCCCATGCTGCCTGCAGTGTTATGTTCTTTTTCCTTAAGATTCCCTTCAGCGTGTGTTGTTGGCTTTGCTTCCATAAAAAGCGAGGATTTATCTGCTTCGCTGGGGGAATGCTGAGTTACTTGCGGACAGCCGGAAAAGAAAGTTTCTACGTAATTTCTTTTTAACCTCCCGCAAATGGCTTACTGGTGCATAGAGACAGAAAAACAGTCATACATGATCGGAGTCTTTGTTGGCTTCCCCGCCCCCCTTAATTTCTCATGCAGGGTTTGGGCCAAGCCATCCCATGCACCCATAGTAAATTGTGACCAGTGACAGCGTTTAGTTGTTACTGGAAGTTCTGGCTGTGCGTCACTCGGTTATTTTCCTTTCCCTGTGGACAAATTGGGCTAGTCATTTCTGTACATTTATTTGCAAGGCTTCTGCAGCTGTCTCCACTCCAATGCCCTGCCAAGATCTGAGCCCCCTCCTGTGATTTAAACCCCCCCCCCCAATTTAAATGGTGCAACCAAGATTTCTCATGCAGCAAGGCTTTATCCTCGGCTGCCATGGATAGAGAGTAGTTTTCCTTTACTAGGTCCCGAAGGATTATCCCCTCTTCTGTACACCAGTCACAAGCTGGCCCTGGCTGGCTGCGCTGGGCAGAGAAGTGAACAGGCCAGGAGCTGGTTGCCAGGGCAGGCTTGGCCTTTTGTTCCTCTTGCAGGGCTTGTGCCAAACGGGTTGCCCCATCTGTTCCTCGTTAGGGACTCAAAGCCTCCGAGATGGTAATGAATGACGTCAAAATGGGTAGAGGGGCATGGTGGCATGCAAACCAATGCCTCTGCCCTTATGACAGGATCCCCCAGATGGCCCCGGTAACTACACCTTGGGAAACAGCTGCGGCTGGAACGTGCCATGTTTCGGCTTCCTTCCCTGTTAGCAGCTGGAGTGCCCCAAAATCTTTATGTCTGCATATACAGCACAAGTTGCCAGGCACATGGAATCTGAGTTCTCCGACAGAATTTGGAGATGATGTACTTGGTACCTTTACGGGTCCAGAGAGAGATTTCTGGACTACTGTCCTTGGAGGAAGGGTCCTCCAGGCAGAAGGTGGGTGTTGCTCTAAGGTTCTGTAGCCCTGCTCAAGCTGGGGTATATCCTGTTGTGTCTGTTGGAAGTGTTAAATGTTGAGCGATTTAGGTCTCTGTTTGCATGCAGCGTTGCTAAAGATTTGTGTCAGTAAGTGTGAGGTGTGAGCAGTTGCTAAGGGAGATTTCAGGCTCCGCTCCATCTCTTCCATTTCTGTTTGCCTAATCAGGATAAGGAAGTGTGGACCTGGCCAATCGGTCTCCTCCAGCTAAGGTTGCCAACCTTCAGGTGGGGCCTGGAGATGTCCTGGAATTACAGCCAGTCTCCAGACTGTAGAGATCAGTTCCCGTGGAGTAAATGGCAGCATCAGAGGGAGGACTCTGTGGCATTATACCCTACTGAAGACCCTTCCCTCTACAAGCCCTGCCCTCCTTAGAGACCGTCTCAAAATCTCCAAGAATTTTCCAATACAGAGTCGGTGAGCTTAATTCCAGCCTTCTTTAAAAGGGTTGTGGGAAGATCGAGGGCCTAACCATGTTAGGTTTTCCCTTGGCTCTGTGCAAAACATGGGTGCTTGCTAGTTCCCCACTGGAAACTCAATTCCCAGGTGTGCAGATCCTGATTTGGACCAAGGTGGCGGTGCCCCCCCCCCGTCGCTTCCCCCCCGAAATGGCCCTGTGGTGGTGCTGTTTGACCAGATGAGAGCTCCACATGAACTAATGGTGTACAAAAACGTTTCTCAGACTTACAGACAGCGCCACTGCAAGGCCATTTCTGGCTGGGAAACGGCTTGAGCAGGGAAGGCATCAGCACCATTTCCCCATGCACCTGAATTGGCCCCCACACACCTGGGAATTAAGTTCTCTGTGGTAAATAGGGTTGCCAACTCCAGCTTGGGAAATTCCTGGATATATGGGGGTGGAGTCTGAGGTATATGGAGTTTGGGAGGAACCTCAGCCGGTATGTGATTCCATAGAGTCCACCCGCCAAAGCAGCCATTTTCTCCAGGCAAACCGTTCTCTGTAGTGTGGAGACCATTTGCAATGCTTGGTGATCTTCAGGCCCTACCTGGAGGTTGTCAACCCCAGGTGGGGAAACTTCAAGGACACGTTTGACTGACAGTCTTCGTGGGAGACCTGGAACCAGTCCTAAAGCTGTGTGTCATTGAACTCCAAGCTGACTCCAATTGCTCCATTGAGTTGGACCAGACCTGAAGCCTCTGCTGCTGTTGTTTTCTGTAGGTTAAGCCCCGTTCCACATTTTTATTCTCTTCCTCTCCTGGAAGGCAACATTGCAAGATGGTTTGCCTGAGCATAGTGAGCAACTTCATTATGGCTAAGTACAAGTTGAACGAACGAAGATCTTTCCTGATCAGCAAAAGGCAGGGTAGGCCAGTGAGACCATCAGCTCCTTGGCAGATTCCTTCGGTGGTTTGGGGCTAGTTGCCCTGTCTCAGCCTCTGTTCACAGACTCTGGAGGAGGCATAGCCCTGAACTCCCTTACAGAGTTGTGGTGAGGATGAATGGCAAAATTGCCCCCACTCTCAGCCTGGGAGTGGAGCAAGTTGTAAATCTAAATGGCGGACAAAATAAATCCCTCCAGGTCTACCCATTCATGCTTCAGTATTCTCTAAAAACAACAACAACGAGTACCCTATGTCCACTGTAATGTTTAGCACTAAAGCTCTGACATTAAGTGAAGCTGGGTAATTCAGGAGAGTGCCAGATATGTGACCCCAAAGCCCTGCATTTAGGAATGCACATTTCAGTTGCTTATCGGACTGGAATCCTAACGGCGGAAAGGACATGCTTGTCTGGGAAACGGGGGTGCCGATTCAGCAAGTCGTGTGCATCCTGTCGGGTGGTTGAAGGGCGGCTGCTGACTCAGCTGTCGCTCCGGCAGCGTGGAAACCAAGAGGTTCTCTGAGACGCGGGGTGCAGCGTTCAGTGGGTCTTTATTTCAAAGGAGGAAGTCATGCGGTGGAAGTGGGTTTTGTGCCATTCCCAGAGCAAAGCATTTCTAGCCCAAAGCTGGTTGTTACGAGGCCGGGCAATAGAAAAGCTTGAGTATTGGGGGGCGGGGGATGAGAGAGCACAGCAGTGTGTCTCTCTGTGTTCTGCTTCCAGACACACGTTGCAACCCCCCACCCCCGAAATCAATCCCAGTGAGGGCCCTCTGCTTGACGACAGAGGGCAGGTTCGGCCTCTCCTTAGGCAAAGCTGCCTTGAACAAAAGATTTTCTCTCCAGAAAGGGAACTGCAAGTGTGCACTTGTGTTGAAGAAAGTAAGGGGGCTGGGGCAGTGGTGGGCTTTGGGGCTCTGAGCAGGAAGAGCCAGTGTGGTGTAGTGGTTAGAGAGCCAGACTAGGATCTGGGATACTCCAGGTTCGAATCCCTGCTCTGCCATGGAAGCAAGCTGGGTGACCTTGGGTAAGTCCCGCGCTCTGCACCTAGCCTACCTCACAAGTTTGTTGTGAGGACACAATGGAAGAAAGGAGAATGATGTAAACTGCTTTGGGTCTCCATCGGGGAGAAAGGTGGGATATAAATGAAGGAGTAACTAAATTTGGTGGTCTCCCTGTCAGGTGGCCTTCGTGGTGTGACCAAAGTGGGACAGTTTGGCCAGCTGGGTCACAGTTAGAAAAGTCATCTGTGAGACTGTTGCTAAGAGTTGTCGTGATGACACGTACACATGTGTTATTTCACATATACTGAAATAAAACATCTGGGAATTATCTTCCCGGATCCGTAATTCCATCCAGTCATCCCCCCCTCTCCATTTCCATCATTGGATGAATATCTGAACGCACAAAGCAGCCTTCTACTGAGTCAGACCCTTGGCCTCTCAAAATCACTATTGCCAACTCAGACTGACAGCAGCTTTGTGGACTCTCAAGCAGAGGTCTTTTGTTTTAAACCTCCTACCTGACCCCTTTAACCGGAGGTACCCGGGACTCTGCAAGCAAAGCAGATGCTCTGCCCCTGAGTCTCAGCCTCCTCCCCACTTGGGGAACTGTGAGATGTAGCAGAAAGGGGAGGGGTGAGCCCTGGGACTGGCTTGCCTGCACTGCCTAAGGGGCTGGATAAGGATCTGAATCTGGTTCTGAGCTGAGGCATGCTGGGGGTGAAAGGAGAACAGCGGAGGTCGAACCCAGTGCAACCAAAGACACAATAGCTGCACCCTGTTGTCATCCTGCAAAGAGAAGCTTGTGGACCTAAGCAGGCGGATGGAAAATGTAGGCTTCTCTGTCTACAGTTTCAAGGATGCCGATTCTTGGGGGCCGAATTAACAGATGAAGCAGAATCAGTGGGGATTTTAACAGTCGCTTCAAAAGCGGTAGCATTCCCTAGAAGCCAACCGTCTCATTTTCACGTTTAAAGGCCCGGAGAAGGATTGGCCAGTCTGTCGGAATGAGAAATAGGCAAACTGAAGTACCTTAGGCAGGTTACCTTTTAAGGTCAGCTCTTTTTTTGTTTAAGGGCATCCTCTTTGCTCACTCTCCCCCTTGGAGGAAGAATCTCCTCATGCATTTAAAATGTAAAGCCTCTAATGGGTTAAAAGTTGGACTGTTCCATTCCCCCCCCCCTTCTACTGTACAAGCCTCCTTGGATCCTCCTGAATGGTTCAGTCAAGGGGGGGGGGAGGGAGAGAGGAGGGAAAAACCCGACCCAGAGAAAGATGTCACAGTCTCTAATCTATCTGTCATTTTTATTTTCCAGCCGAACAAGAGGAAGCGGCCAGCGATCTCCCAACTAGAACAATGCTGAGGGAACGGGGAGGGGAGAGGACCGGTGTGGAGGCAAAAGTCTGAAAACAGGTGAATGACGGAGGAGCCGTGGAAGGGAGAGGAGCCAGCATCACGGCTGTAGGAGAGCCCAGCGGAGGAGGAGGAGGAGGCGGTGGCGGCGGTGGCAAGAAGAGAGCCTTTGGCTCTGTGGCAGCAGACCCTGGCTGTGCGGCGGCTGAGCCATGGCTACAAATTTCAACGACATCGTCAAACAGGGATATGTGAAAATGAAGAGCAGGAAACTGGGGGTGAGTACCTGCGAGGCTGTCTTTTGTTTGGGGGTTCCCACCCTCCCACACCCCAGTGGCAGATCTGCTGTGTCTCAGCTGATGTGGGCAGGTGCAAACTGCGGGAACCCCCCCCCCCCTCCAGAGCTGGTGCTTTTGTGTGCAAGAATTCCGGTTGGAGCATCTCCCTTTTGCCTTTCTCCTTTTATCCCCCCTGCCTGATTTCCCGGGCAAGCCTTTTGGAATCTTTCTGTTTCTTGCTGGCTCTGCCTGAATGCTGTGTAGCTAGGGCTGGTGAAGGTGCAAAGGTTGGTCATTCCTGTCATTGCCATGGAGGATGTGTGTATGGTACCCCCCCGCGGGGGAGGGGGTCGTTGCCAACAGTGAGAATCACCCTTCCAAGTGGGTTGTGGATATTGGTACAGCTCCTCAAAAAAACCCATGTCTCTGGATATTTAGGATAGTATGAATTTCACCCCCTTGCTCCCTGAGAGGTTAGTGGTACCCTGCTTCCCGGGCACTCCCTTCCCCTGGGGACTCCTCGGGAGCTTGCATGTCTTACACAAGTGTAGGTTTTACCTTGCCTGGTTTTGCATGGCTGGGGTGAAATCTTCTTTGGACGGCAAGCAGAATGATTTGTTTGTTTGTTTGTTTTGGCCGCTGGTTGTATTTTTAGTTGCATTTCACGAATTTTGTTAGCTCTTTCATATATATGTTTGCCTCTGAGCCTTTAAGGTAAACAGTGGAATTTGGGCAAGCATTGAAAAGAAATGGAAATGGTTCCCCCCCCCTCCATGTCTAGACCATTCGGTTGCAGAGTCATGTTGGCTGTGTTGTTGCCGAGCACCTCAGGCACAGTGTGGCGGTGCTGAAACTGATGCCAGGTGAGGGCCGAGGACAACTGCGCTTGGAGAGAGCCAACCTCCAATAAGATCCTGAAAAACAGTATTCCTGTCATAAATTTCCCCCTTGCTCTGGGCTTGTAGGGTGTGTCTCTCACAGGCCACTCTAACATCTCTGCTTGCAGGAGGGACATCTGGAATGGAGACCTTGCCTGGCACTCTCCTCTGGCACTTTTTTATTGCACCCTGTGCGGAAGTGCTCTAGGTTGTGCAGAAAGGAGATTGGCAGCTAGACTCTATGTATTTAGAACAGCCTGAAATGTATTTCATGTGTGCAGTTCATCCTCTGTACAATGTGAGGTCTTTGTAGTGTTGGGTCATGGGCAAAGCCCTTTGAAGGCTGGGCGTGGGTTGTCAAAGAGCTGAAGGTTTTGGATATGAAACCTTGGGGTTCAGTCCCCGCTGTTGTTATGCCTAGCCAGCCGCTTGCCCCTCTGTTTCATACCTGCAAAATGGTTGTTTGGTTCCTGATTTTGGGTCATTCAGGCTCTCACATCCATCAAGCCGACAGCTTGCTACTTGGGAGTTACTATGGGGGTTAATGGTTTTCACCTGCCCCATGCCTGCGGGAACAACCGGCCCGCTTAGTGCTGTGTTTCCGTGTAGGTCACACTACTATAGTAATGTAGTAGGCTCCTGTGGCAAAAAAAAAAGGTCCAAGATTGTCACTGATTCTTCCCAAGCGGTATCCTGGGGTCATTGCCTATGAAACCTTGGCTTGTGGGCAAACTTTTTCTGATCCCACCAAGGCTTTTAAACCTGCTGTGCTCTCTTATACCCTTGCTGTGTCAATTATTTTTATTTTGTGTGTCCACCAAATGAGAAGGCAAGGGGAGATTGTCTGATAAGCCATTTGTTTTATAGCCCAAATCTTTGTTCTAGTGACCTGAGGTCTTAATGTGAGGCCTCAGCCCTGGCCCAGGGCCCAGTATATGTCCAGTTCTGGGGAAGCAGTAGTTAGTTCTGCTCTGTGGGTGTTCCCCCTCCCCCACAGGTGATGTGATTGTGCCTCAGTGTAGACTTCTAAGGCACTGTTCAAGTAGGCCAGGGGGACAGTCATTGGTCCAACTATGTGCTCGCATTTCCTTGCCCAAAGGCAGGGCTATCCACATACTTTCTACCCCCATAAAACTTGGTTAAGTCCGGAGTAGACTACCAGCAGATACTGGGTATACTGCAGAAGGATACCTGCTGAGGCAGCAACTCTAGATGGCTCAATGAAGCAAAGATTTGCCATGTCGAGAAACCGAGAAGGTATCCCGAAACCTCTGGCTAATTTGATGAGAGGGTCAGTTCCTTCACAACTGCTATGGTGACTGTCAAGCAGGCCTGGAGTCTGCTCACCCCTTACGCCCAGTGTTGACTGACAGTGAGGTGCTTTCCTTTGGAAATAAGGCCACCGCCATCTTGTATTGCCCACCAGTGAGAGCCCCATGGCTAGGGGTTGCCAGGTCTGGGTTGGGAAATTTCCAGAGATTTCAGGGAATTGCCTGGGGAGGGAGCAATTTGGGGAGAGTGGGCCCATCAGGGTATGATGCCAAGTTTCTGTTGTCTGGAGATCAGCTGTAATTCTGGGAGATCTCTGGGTCTCACTTGAGGGCTAGCAACCATACTCACACCCTTCAGAGGCCTCTTGCTTCCCAGTGACCATCTTGCAGTGACAAAAAGATTATCTTACTGGTTATTGCTGTTTATGAATTACCTCAGAATCTTCCAGAATGACACTGGGGAGGTACAATTTTGTGAAATCAAACAACTGGTCAATAGTTAGGGCTGCCAAGTCCCCCTGGGGGGCGGATAATCCCCCGCTTTGGAGGCCCCATTTCCGCCGCCGCAAAATCGGGCCCTGGGGGGAACCAGCCAGATGTGACGTGATGATGCCGGCCACGCTGGGGGCGGGGCCACAGCCATCTGAGGGGGGAACTCTGCTGTGGCCCCGCCCCCAGCATGCCCGGCGTCATCATGTCACATGCGGCTGACGTACATGCGGCTGACGTACATGCGGCGCACGCACGTGCACACGCTCGGGACGCCGTCCGGGAGCCCCCCGCTGCGAAGAAAAATGGACTTGGGAACCCTATCAATAGTTGTAGTATATACTGAGAGGAGAGTGCAGAAGATCATACTGGAGGCGGGGCCTAGGTCACAAGTTTGTGGTTTTTCCCCTTGCCTATCCATGAACACATCCATGGATGAAGGTAATGTGGGAACCCATTCGATTATTTGTTAATTTAGTATCTTTTTGCCATGCCTTTTCTCTAAGGAACTCATGGTTCTGTATCTTCCCCTTATCCATTTTATGCTTATAAACACCTCATGAGGTAGTTTGGGCTAGGGATTTTTGTTGTGTGCCCAAATTTGAACTCCGGTCTCCTCTATTGTAGCCCGACATTATAACCACTGCACCCCTGCTTTAAAAGTTCCTTGAAATTGAGGGCAGGACTAGGCGAGGCAAAGATTACAATGACCCAGTGTTCATAAGAGTGGACTGCTCCTAGTTGCTTATCTCAGCAAGCAGACCATATCCAGAAGCCTTGCTAGGGGGTCTCAGAGTACGACCTGATCCGCTCGGTGTCTTCCTGTGCTGGTGTGGGTAATTTCCTTGCAGTTCCCTTCCTTGGCCAGAATCAAGTGAGGGTGCACTGGCTGAAGCCCTGCCTTATACCCCTCAGGTTGCCAGCTGAAGATCTGGCACATGCGCAATTCGGTGGATATTATTAGTTGGCGACAATTTCTGTGATTGTGACGGCTTGAAAGCGGCAAATGTTCATGGAAACTGCTGCCAGCTGGCAGTGGCATTTTCTGTCTGTGAGCCAGGAGTGAAAGCAACTTGCATTTTTTGGCTGGTATTTGCTATCTTGCGGGGGACAGGGCTTGGAACAGAAGATGGGAGGTACCACATCAGCCACATTGTTTTGGTACTCCATACTGGCTCAGACTAGCTTATTTTCACCACTGGTGTGAGCATGTATCTGCGCAGAGTCACAAGTAGGAAAATGTACCGTGTGAATGTTGTGTTGCAATCCTGCCCCTATATGAAATATTGGATCATTCTTTTACACAGTTTGGTAACTCAAGTGGATTTGATTGTCCGCCCCCCCCCCCCCACTTCAAATTGGTGCTTTTCGTGCCTCAGCAGGGCTTGCTGTACTGCTGCTGGAGAAGCTGGAAGGTCCGTGGGCTTGTGTAGATCTGCCACGGGTAACGTTTTGTTGCCCACCCTTGGCTTAAAACGTGCCAACTTGGCCATTTCGTTGTTTGTTGTTTGTGTACAAGCTTGAAGTGACTGTAAGATGCATTTGGCATCGGAGAGCAATTTTTTCCGTCGCAGCCCAGCTCAGCTGCAAAGTTTTTCCTCCCGGGAACCCGCTGAGAGCAGCGGCATAGCCTTGGGCACTGTTGCCAAAACAGCAGCCTCCCTGCAGGAATTCTCCAGGCCCTGCTGTACTTCAGTGGCCTTCATGCCCCCAAGGGCTCTGCTCTCAATCAAGGAAATGTAAATTGAAGCTCTTGCTTCTGGGGAACCTGAAGTGTGTTGACTGCAGCGCAGAGGAAGGAGGATTCTCTGCCTCTACAGTCCTCCATCCTGTGTATTGAGCTCGGCATACGTGTTCCGTGGACGGGAAATGTAGAACCTAGAATTAAAGGGGAGGGGAGTTACACAAGATGGCAGGGATTGCTGCAGGGGGTGGCGGGGGTGGCGTAATCATCCTTTGCCAGTTCCCTTACCACCGTCAAAGAAAAATCTTTTAAAGGGCTAGATATGTCAAGGGAGTTCTCAGCCGATAAAACTGGTGGGGGGACCCTCCCCCCCAACCTCACCAATGCTACATTCAATCCAGAGGGAGCCGTTTTCAGTCAGGGCAGTGGCATGGAGGAACATTAATGCTGTCTTCCCTGGCACTAAATCCCCAGTCCATATTCCTTCCCATATATGAACACACACGTGAAGCTGCCTTCTACTGAGTCGATAGGTTGTAGTCAGTATTGTCTACTCCAACTGGCAGTGACTTTCCTGAGTCTGGGGCTGAAGTCTTTCACATCGTGTCTGATGTGATTGTCATAACTGAAGAGGCCAGGGGTTGAACCAGGGGCCTTCTGCGTCCAAAGCAGATGCTCTGTCACTGAGCCTTTAAAGAAGAATCCGCCTTACGCTGAGTCTGGCCTTTGGCCCGTGGCAGTCAGTATTGTCTGCTCACTGGCACTTCAGGGTGTTTTGCATCACCTGCCACCTACCTGCTTAAGTGGAGATGCTGAACCTGGGACCTTCTGCATCCAAAGCAGATGTTCTGTCAACGATCTGTGGACCCTCCTCTCCTTCAGCAGGTGCTAAATGACAGCATCAGGAGATGCGGACTTGGCTCCCGTTACATCACATACAGTTTGGCCCTAAGTTCTCCCATTAATCATCAGCAACATCCCCGGTGTGGACCAGAGGCATTCATGCAACCACCTTATATACAACCCTCTGAACAGCAGCAGAAGCAGAGGAGGGAATGTTTCATTTTTCCAGTGACAAAAAGATTATCTGGAAAATTGCGATTTCCCTGTAACAGATGCACAAGCGAGATATCCGAATCTCCTGCAACAACTGAGAAACAGCTTCAAACCCAGTCCTGCATAAAGCACGTAACGGTAATCTAACCTGGATGTCATCATAGAACAGATCACTGTGGCCAGGTCAAACCTTTGTAATCCTGATCGGGCGTTTTGGTTTCAACTCGAACTGGTTTTCCTCTCTCCCTTCCATTCAGGACTCAAAGCATATACCATGGAGACGCCGAGGGATAGAACAGGTGCATTCTTTGCCTATACTATAGTGAGTCATGTGGCCAGTGACAGCTTTCCGTTTTTAACCAGGTGCTTAGGCTGTGTCCAATCCTACTGTTCTTTCTCTGTAGTAACTAGTCATGGAACTGGCCATCTACAAGGGAGTGGTCCCCCACCCCAACATGGTCTGTCTCCTTTCCACAGTGCTCTGGGCAAGCAAGGGTGCCTTGTTTAGCAATGGCTTGTTTGGAGGACAGTGTCACGCATGGTCTGCTGTAGAAGGCAGCAAGATGGGGCAGATACAGGGCAATAAAGGGGCCTCTCCAGGAGCTCTGAGAAGGCCAGGCAGAACCTTGCAAAAAGGTGCTGGATGGTGTCTTCTCTCCCTTTGAACCTAACTAAGCTCACTGTCTGCGCTCAGTCAGAAGAAACAGATTAGACCGGGGTCCCCAGCACGGAGCCCATGGGTACCACGGCACCCACCAACACCTTTCATTGTGATGCCAAGTGTTTTTAGGGAGTAGGCTTGCCAAGGCCCCCCGGGGGGCGGGGAAACCCCTGCCCCAGAGGCCGGTTCCCCGCCGGCGGCAGATCGGGCCCCGGGGGGGAACCCCACCCTGATGTGCGCGTCACCCAGAAGAGACGTGACGACACCGGGCACACTGGGGGCGGGGCCACGGTCATCCGAGGGAAAACTCTATGGTTTCCCTCGGATGGCGCGCTCCAGCCACCAGCCGGGCGTCCCCCGCTGCAGCGCGACACCGGACTTGGCAACCCTATTAGGGAGTGAGTGAAGCCAGGTGGGGCTTGTGCCCAGCAGGGCTTCTGATTGGCTGTTCAGATTAAAAGGCATCCTGTTAAACAGAACTTTTGCCAGAAATATTGGAAGAACTACTGTTAGAGGTATGCATGACCTCACTCCCTGACTTTTTGTGTTTGTCTGCCTCCTCTGGGAGCCATTTTGTGCTTGGCTCCACCCCCTGTGGCAGCCATTCTATTGATGTGCCTGCCATCCCGTGTCAGGATTTGAAAGGTGCCCACAGAATCAAAAATGTTGGAGACTCCATGGATTAGACAGAGGCAGGCCAGCATATTAGTCAGAAGCAAAAGCTGTCTCTTACCTTTTATTAAGTTCACAGTAACAGAAAACCGTATGTGTGCTTTTGAGTTCTGCAAATCTCTTCATCAGGCTGTAATTTTTTTAAAAAAGGAAAGAGGCGAAAAAATGATATTTCAGGCCCTGATTTAAGGTGTCTTGTCTACGTTCTGTGTAGAATGCCAAGCAGGTTTGTGTAGATAAAATGGTGGAGCAGCTGGAGCAGGTATCCTTTTGCCTTCTGGAGAAAAGAAGCAAGGAAAAAAAGGGACAAGGGGACGAGGCTCCAGTTGAAAATATTAAAACTGGAAGTTGACCAAATGTCTCTCCAGTACCAGATGGAGTGGGAAGTTAAAGTGGGGAATCAAAGTGGCTTTCAGCATTCTCCCTTTCCGTTTTATCCTCACAGCATCCCTGCAGGGTAGATTAGGCTGCAAATTTGTGTTTGTCCCAATGTCACTCAGCAATCTTCCAAAGTGAGGATTCAAACGTCTATGGTTTCCCTCGGATGGCAAAGTGAGGATTCAAACGTAGTCTCTCCTAGTCTTGCACTCTAACCGCTGCACCATACTGCTTCTCTTAGTTGGTGCCTAGGTAAACAGTCAATGGAAGCCAGTAGGTAAGCCTCCTATATTTGTAACTTGGCTTGCTTACTTGAATCATCTGCTCGGAGGACTCTAGGATGTTTGCTGAGTTTGCACATCCCGATCTGCATACCTATTCTGGTCTATGGTCCAAATATCCCCCAGAATCCTGACCTCAAATGTACATGGAGTATGGATTCTTGTAAGGGTCAGAAAATGGTAACCACTGAGTCCCAGGGTAACTAGGGTTATCCAGAGCTTGTTGCTCCAAGCATGCTGCCATTAGTGGCCTCTACCATTAGTGGTACTCCCTGTCGTCGCTGCACCCTGTCTTGTTGTTTGGGCTGGGAAGGGAACTGTTTTTGGACACTGCATCCTCTGTGCCCTAACAGTGGTTTCACATGGCCAATGCCCTGGTATGGTGGCGGCTTAAAATTCCAGTGCATGCTAGCGTCATCCCTGGGAGAACCTGTGTAGTGGGGTGGGGCATGTGGTGAAGCTCACCTGACCACATGTGGCTATGGAGCTATAGTTTTCACCCGGGAACTGGTTTCCCCAGATGACGCTAAGAGCTGATGGAGCTCTGGGATCATGTGATCTCAGGACACATGGAACTAAGGAAGAGGCAAACCAGGAAAACCCACACACACACACACATACCCTGCAGCTGTGTCTGCTTTTGAGAATGATGCAGGAGGGAACACTCAAGCAATTCCCTCCCCTTGTCCAGTACTCAGAGCTGTACCAACTGGCAGAGCACCTTGTAAAGGTGAGTTCTGCTATGTCAAATAGTACAGAATACAACATACAACAAAGTCAGGTTTTTGTTTTTGTTTTTTGAAAAAGCGGTGCTGGAAGTCTCGAGGGAAATGAAGTTTCCATTTCTGTCTGCTGAAAACCCATGAACTTTTAAACATTTAAAAAATAATTTTGTCGAAGAGGTTCTGGAACTGCATTCTGGCATGTTCCCCCAGGGGAAAAAAAGCCCTGAACAAAGCCCTTATTACACTTGTAAGGTAGTAAACAATTGATATGGGACCCAGACAGGAATGTTCCAATCTGGAACTGAATGACACAAAAAGATACATGAGGCTGCAATTGTATCTGGCCTTGTGCCAGTGGCAGTTAAACATATATTGGAGAAAATAATATTGCCAATATGTACCTTCCAGTTTAGGTCCTAAGATTACCAGTACAACCACCTTATCAGGGCCCTTGTAACCAATGCTCCCTCTAAGCTGTGGAGTCTTGTGAGCAAAAGTTCTACTTTGTGAGCTACAGGTATTAAAGTTGTGAGCGAGCGATTTGGCCACGGCATAAATTAGTTTGCTCTGGGGCCATCCTTCCTGAGCTAAGACAAAAATCTGTGAGCTGGAGGCTAAAAAACTGTGAGCTAGCTCACACTAACTCGGCTTAGAGGGAAGACTGCTTGTGACATCAATATGTATCACCCCCCCCATCAATATGTATCATCCCACCCCCCTCACATCAGTTGTTTCCTACCTTTGTCATCCCCATGTGGGGGGATTGGCTGGTGCGCCTCAGGACTTCACAGGTGACAGGTGTTGAGGGCTTTGAAGTCTGTGGCTGGGGCTAGCTTCCTCAGACAGCTTGGCTGAGATGTTTTCCTTTTAAGAGCAGACCCTTTGAAAGCAACCGGGGATGTGCCGGAGGTGGGCCGGGAGGAGCGCGCTCGCAGGAAGCCATGCTACGTGCCAAACAGACAGTGCACTCCCAGGGGGCTCGTTATGTGTCTGCAAAATCCGTCAAGCATTGGTTTCCAACGTCCAGGGCAGTCCGGTGAACACGGCCAATTCGCACAGAATTTCCTTCTGCAAAAGTCAATGTCGTATTACGACCAGATCGGTCCCCTGCCGTAACCACCATCACCTTGGTACACTTTTGAGGGGACACCACCCTTCACCATCGCTTCTGGCTGCCGCCCGAGCAGTTGCCAAGCTTGCCACTTTGGAAAAAAGCTACACACGGTGTTGGGGGGGGGAGAGAAATCTTTCCTCAGGAATCCAGGCAAGCGATGTGAGGCTATGCGTAATTAACTTGTGGGATTAATTGCCTCAGGATGCAGCTTGGGATGTGCCTCTGGCTAAAGGCCCGTTCAAACACTGCGCTGTCCTAGTGTCGCTCCTCGGGGACTTGTGGGGTGTGTGTGTGTGTGTGCAGGCTGTGATTCTGCAGAGCTTCCGATAATTGCAGGACGCAGCAGAGGAGGCATAGCGTGGCTTCCCAAGAACCTGAGCTTTAATTTTAAAAAGCACCAGCCCGCCACTTCACGTCATCTGTTGGAGGGGGCCGTAGCGTCTCGCAGCACAATGGCATCATGCAACGCACTGTGTCAAAGGAGATGTTATGAGGAAGAGGATTGGAGGAGAGGCAGAGGGGGTGGCGGCAGGGCAGCGTGTCATATTATAACAAGTAGGTTTGCCTTTAGACCAGATTCTGATCTTGGTGGTTTGTGAACTGGACGTTCCAGCCCGGTCTTGACTGGCGCTTCAGGTCTGCAAGGAGCTACCTCTGGATAGATCAGATCTCTGTAACCTAGAGAAGATTTTGCTGATGCTCAGCTCTGGTGTTGAGACGGTTCTGTAGAGCTGTGTGGGAATACTCCCATTACTAAGTCCAGTTCCTTCTTGCAGCCCCAGATGGATTTTTTTGACATCGGCTATCCACCGACTCTGGCACCAAGAAAGTTTTTATCCTTTTGGATCTGGTTCACTGTGATCGTTTTTCATGCTTGGGTTTTTTCCCCCCCTGCTTTCACAAGCAGCGTTGAACGCAAACTATTAAACGCATTTAATAGGGAAATGTTCTGAATTGCAAAGCATTGGAGCCATTTTGTAATGCTGGCTCTCTGCAGGCTTGGGGAAGAGAGGAGAGATACCAACCTTCCTGGGACCAAAAGTGGATGCCACGTGGGAAACGGGTGAACAGTTTCTTGACATAAGTACATAAGATCAGGTCACTGGTTTCCCTTGTCTGCTTTAAAAACACCTGATCGGCAGCATCGGAGGCTGCTTTTGGTATGGAGGGAACAAGGGATCATTAAGCCTTCCCTGCCTCACTCTTTTTATCCACCAGAGTTTTCCCCTCTTCATGCTTTCCTCCCGCAGGGAAAACAGCAATTCAGGGTGTTTAATTTTGAGTGGCCACTGTGGGAGGGGAAAAGATTGAGCAGCCTCTCCTCCTTCTCTTCCATTCCAAAATCACAGCCTCCCAAGGTTGGGATGAGCCATGGCTCAATGGTAGAATGTCTGCTTGGCATGCAGAAAGTCCCAGGTTCAGTCCCCAGCATCTCTGGTTAAAAGGATCAGGTAGCAGGTGATTTGAAAAGCTTCAGCTTGCAATTTTGGAGAGTCACTGCCAGTCTAAGTAGACAATACTGACCTTGCTGGACTGATGGGCTGACTCAGTGTGAGGCAACTAATTAATAATAATTATCGTATGGCAGGGTGTGTAGTATAGCCAGGAGATCCTAAGATTGTCTGCCAGCCTGAAGTCCTAGCTCTTTTAGCATTATGCACCACTAGGTATTACCTCTACCGACATAGATTTAAGAGGCTGAATTGCTGCCTTCAGTTTCTGGGGGAATTTAGCTAAATGGCAGGCCTCAGCGAGAGGTGGGGTCCTAGCGAGGATCTACTACCTACGTTTACAGGGATCTTTCCCTTTAAGAGGACTCTGAATAACCAGACAGTTGCTTAACCAAAAGGGTTGTTTTTATTAAAAAGAAGAAAATCCAAATAAAATGCACACATACAGAAATAAAAGACACGTTAAATCGTACACACAAGTAATGGAAGTACAGAGGTGAGGGGGAATAATGGGAGGGTGTTGGGGAAATATACTTTAACTATCCAGGAGATCAGGAGTCCAGGGAGTAGAGACTGTGAAGATGGAAAGTGACCCAAACAAATTTGGGGGTGATGTGTCAGTAGGCGTCCAGGACAGACACTGGGACTGCCTAGTTATAGAAAGAATGGGACCTGAGGCTAGGCTGTTGTACCTGCCCCTTGAAACAATGTGCTGAAGGGATTAACTATAGACCAGAACAATGTGCATGGGAAGTCTCTGAGTTGTGTTCCCAGGAGAAGACAAAGGACGTCATATATTGCATCTGTGTGGATGAATGGATTTCCTGGAGCAAACAGGAACTGTTCATGTTTCTGTTGGAATGTGACTAGAAATGTGAGACGTTAACGATCCACTGATGATCCCTGATTGCTGGAGAGGAAAGGTTACCCAGCTGTGTGAATAGCCTATTGATTAAGGTGATTTAACCAGGAAGGGATGAGCCAAGTGACAGGGCTTTGTATCTGGGAGGAGATCTTCTTTCCTGTGGGTCCGAATAGAGAGAAATATCTCTTTGTTTTGGATGGGGGGGGGGGGAACTATGACCGATGCCCTAAAACCACCTCCCCAACATAACAAGCTTAGACTTGTTCTTTGCTGCCAGGAACCATTTTTTTTGGCTCTGTTCCATCTTGGTTTGGTGTACATTTCCAGGTCAGGTCACACACTGTGGCCTACTTCTAGGCCAGACATGGCTAGTACTCATACACAGAGGGCATTGGGGGAGGGGGTGAAAGATGATGAGGGACATTTTCTGCCAGTTGCTTTGCAGAGGCACATAGGGGGCCTTACATAGGGGGCAAGCTAGACTTGTTTTTAAGGCAAGAGACATTTCAGAGGTGGTTTATCATTGCCTGCCTCTACGTCTTGTCCCTGGTCTTCCTTGGAAGTCACCCATCCAAATACTGGCCAAGGCTGACCCTGCTTAGCTTCTGAGATCTCATGAGATGGGGCTAGCCTGGGCTATCCAGGTCAGGGCATCTTCATGTGTGTGTTCTCAGGAGGCTGTTTACACCCCTGTTTGCTCAGTCCTACAGTGCAGGCACCTAAGTTTTTCCAGCCCTACCTGACTGTGGTTCTGTGGGTTTGGAGGGCCAGACCAAGGCTTCTGTGCCTTTTTGGTTCTGGAGGTTTTGAAGAACAGTGGAACAGCTGATTTACATATCCATGATCCTTTTTGCAAGAGAGCTGCCAGCCCACCCTCTTTATGGCACAGGCAAAGGCTGGTGTTCCAAGAGAGCGTGGATCTCTCAGGGGCTCTCTCACTTCCTCTGGAAATTTTGCTGGCTTCCTTTCTGTGCCCACCGACTGGGTGTTCCTTCCCAGCCTGGGCTTCCTGTCTGTCTGTCGCATTTTTATCTTTCCTTTCTTCCAAGGAGCTCAAGATGGCATGCGTGGTTCTTCCGCCCTCCATTGTGTTGTCACAGCAACCCTGTGGGATTGGAGGGAGGGGAGAGAGCGTTTGCGTGATGGGCCCAAGGGGCGCTTCATGGCAGAGTGGGGATTTGAATCCAGGCCCTCCAGGTCCTAGTCCAACACTCTAACCACTGTACCACATTAGCTAGATAATCTGCACTGATTTCCAGTTAAATGTCTCATGAAACTGGAGTTGTGCCACCACTGCTTCTGCCTGTCTCATGTCTCCTTAGCAAATATCTCTCCTTCTCACAAGAAGGTAAGAAGAGCCCTGCAGGATCAGACCAGCAGTCCATCTAGTCCAGCACCCTGTCTCACACACTGGCCAACCAGTTATCCTGGAGGGTCAAATAAACAGGGCACAGAGGCCAAGGCCTTTTCCTGACATTGCCTCTTCACACTGGTATACAGAAGTTTTGATCCCTTCAGTCACCATGGCTAGAAGCCGCTGGTAGACCTATCCTCCATGAATTCATCTAAAGCGATCTGTGCTTGTTGATATCACTATATCCTCTGGCCGCGAATTTGCTCTTGCACAGATGAAGATTGCTCTTGAAAGCAGAGGCACAAGAGGCCTTCTCTCGGAGGTGAGCATCCTGTGTGGGGGGAATTCAGACATGACAGCTTCCCCCTTCAGCTTCCCATCTGACCCTGAGATCCGGCACCCCAGTTTGGAACACACTAATCCTAAACAGGTTGCTTGCTTGGATTCTCTTCTAAATGCTAAGGAGGAGGGGGTGTTAACCGTGTGGCAGCCAAGACAGTGATTTGAGCCCACCCAGGAAGAATTTGGAATTCCTCCTTGAAGTTGACACAGCCAGCTGGAGAGAACATTGGTTTGGATGTGGGAAGGCACATTTTGGAGCTCTGGTTAACTCTGAAGCTTTCCGGGTGGCCTTGAGCAGGCCTGTTGACTCTGAACATATCTCACAGAATATCTCAACCTTCTTTCTGTGCTTGGGGCAGAAGCTGTCTTGTTGAGGACAACTCCATACAACCTCCCCTTCAGTTTTGTGGTGCCTAAATCTCTTTTGCACTCTACATTTAGCATTAATGGTGACCCCAGCAAGAGGCTTTCAAGACGTCTGAGAAGCAGAGGTGGTTTGCCAGTGTCTTCCTCTGCAGAATTTTCCCTGGTGGTCTCCCATCCAAGTACCAGCCCTGCTTAGCTTCTGAGATCTGATGAGACTGGACTATACCATGCCGCCTTCCCTCCACTGTGAATACTACACGGTAGATGAATCATCTTTCGTTTCCTCGGTTACAGGGTTGCCCTCCCTGTAACTACTGCATTTGAATGGCCCTTGTTGGCAAAGGGGGTGCAACATCTGCTTACATTTTAGTGTAGCTTAACTTCCATCTTTGGCTGTGGTTGCTAACCTCTTCTGACTCTGGAGGGACAGCCAGTTAGTGTTTTGGATTAGACCTACGGAGACCCAGGTTCAAATCCTCATGAAACTCTCAGCATGACTTTGTGCCAGTTATATTCTCTTGGCTTAGCCTACTGCATTGGCATTTTATGAAAACAAAATGGAGGAGCAGAGAACTTTTTATCTCTGGAAAGGGATTCCCTGAGGAGGTCGGGAGGGCAGTTGTATTGATCTTCTTCAGGAGCCTGTGTAAGTCCACCATATTTATTTTAACTTTACTTCCTTTATATCCCATTTTTCTCCCTAATGGTGACCAAAGCAGCTTTACATGGTTCTCCGTTCCTCGATTGTCACAACAACCTTGTGAGGTAGGTTAGGTTGGGTGTGAGTGGCCTAATGTCACCTAGCAAACAGCCATGGCAGAGTCGGGTTTTGAACCTGGCCTATCCCCCATCCTAGTCCAGTACTCTAAACAACCATACCTACTTGGTTATTTATAGTAGATTTTGCAAATAGGTAATTTTTTGTTGTAAACGGTGAGCAGTTTTATTTGTTTGTTAATTAAATTTGAAGCTTGATACATAGAATGGTTAGACAGTGTCATAGATGCAACGCGCATGAAATTGAGCAAACTTCAGAGGACAGCGGAAGACAGGAGGGCCTGGCGGGAGCTGGTCCATGGGGTCGCGAAGAGTCGGACTCGACTGTGCGACTGAACAACAAAAAACAGAACAAGGTGATCAATATATTAAATACATATTGAATAGAGAGCTACATAGAATTACATCAGAATGATCACATTTTTCCAGACATTATAAGCATCCTGATATTTCTGAAGAACCATGAGCTTAAGCAAAATATATAGAGATCTTTAACATTACCCAACCATTTTCCTTCTTAGGATTTTTTTTTTTTGCCTCCAAGGGAGTTTTGATTATTGTTTAATGCAAGTTTTGATTGTCACAGCACCAGAGTGTACTGGTTTTTGTGAGCCATGATTGACAGCAGGAAAGTCTCTTTAATAACAAAATATTTATGTGCCACCCTGAACTTCTTAGGAAGGGGAGGGAAAACGGAAACAAACAGATGTAGGTGCTCGTGAGCATACACCCCTGAATGGCAACCAGATCCAGGGAGTGCCAACTAGGGGTGTGCATTTAGTTTACCCAAACAACACCCCCTCCAATACCTTACTAGTATTTTTCAGGGGGGGGGGTTAGCTGAAAAGAAAATAGTGTTTCTTTAAATGTGGTCTCTTTAAATGCCTTCTGAGTTCACTCGCCGAGTCACGCAGCAGTGGCGCGGCTTGGAGAAGGCATTTTAAAAGGTCGCAGTCTCTTTTAGTGCTGTTCACTCACTGAGTCATGCTGTAGCTGTTGCGGTGTAACTTGGCGAGTGAACTCAGAAGGCAGTTAAAGAGACAGTCTCTTTAAATGCCTTCTGACGGCAGTGTCACGGCTCAGAAAGCATTTAAAGAGACCCTAGGCAGCACAACTTGATGTGTGAATGCAGACGGCATTTAAAGAGACTGTTTTATCTTTTCTCCTTCATTGGAAGTAATGAAGGATGGAGGCACCTTCTTTGGGGGCCCATAGAATTGAACCCTCTCGTCCAATCTTTTAAAAATTGGGGCAAGAGATTAGGAGACGCACCAGCAGCTATTCTGCAAATTTGGTGCTTCTTCCTAAAAAACAAAACAGCTCCTCTGGAGCCCCAAATAACATATAATGGAGCAAAAAAAAAATGCGGGTTTCCTGAATATTTCCCGAATCTGAATGCCATACTGGTATTGGGATTTGGGAATAGTGGGAAATACTGGTATTTTTCGGGTTCAGTATACGAGAACCCAAAAAATACTGGGTGTTGTTTTTTTTACACACCCCTAGTGTTGAGATGTTATGGCCTAAGGCTACATCAATAAATCATTTACATTACAGTATTTTTTTTGCACACCCTTAGTGCCAGCTACAGGGCCATGGGGGCTTCAGAGGTTAAGATGCTGAGCTGCAGACTGGAAGATCTGTAGTTTGGCAGTTTGAGACCCAAGTGCCATGTGACAGAAGGAGCTCCCGTCTCTGGCTCCAGCTCCTGCCACCTAGCAGTTTGAAAGCAAGAAACTGCAGGTAGATAAATATTTACCGCTTCGGTGGGAAGGTAACAGTGTTCCGTGCGCCTCAGTGTTTAGTCATGTTGGCCACATGACCATGGAACCGTCTTTGGACAGTGCTGGCTCTTCGGCTTGGAAATGGAGATGAGCACCGCCCCCTAGAGTCGGATTCTAGCAAGGGAAACCTTTAGTGCCAACTGTCCTAGAAAACTTGGTCCAAAATAAGTCTGCTCTTGCATAGGTACCATGTGAAGCACGAGCAGGGGAAATGTGTTTTCCATGCTGTTGGTGATCACACTAGTTCTATCCTTTCCTCTGCTTTTTAAAAAAAAGCCTAACCTTTTTAAATTAAGTTTTAAGGCAGATAGAGGAATAATCAAGGGATTGTCAGTTCCAATGAGTCCTCCTAACTTTCATCCGTCGAAGTCTGTAACCAGCTCCGCAATATCTAATTAACCGGTGCAGAGTCAACAATGTTGTTCTACTGGGAAATCGATGGATAACATTCCTCCCAGTGGAGGAAAGATGGCTCTAGGTAGAAAGTAGAGAGGAAGGGATGTTTTTCTGGCACTTCGGCACACTTTCCTGCACGGAGCTCTCTTGTGAGATCTGGTGCTCCACAGACAAGTTGATACAAGGGCTTCTGCTTAGTCTGGTCCCCCTGGGTGATTCAGCACCAACTTTGCACTTCTGTGTTGCCAGGACATTTCTGATTTGGTGTTAAAAGGCTGTTGTGGAGGTGTTAAGGCTTACTCTGATATGCGGCAAGACGTGGACAGAGAGACCCTGGAGATCCCTGGTTCCTTAATGTGCGAGAGCCATGGTGGTATAGCAGTTACGAGTGCCAGGCTAAGATCTGGGAGAGCCAGGCTGCAGACCCCACTCTGCCACAAAAGCTTGTGGGATGACCTTGGCCAGTCACTCACTGTCAGCCTAACTTACCTCACAGGATTGTTGTGAGGATAAAATGGAGGAGAATAATGTAAGCTACATTGGGTCCCTATTGGGATAAAGAAGGTAGAGAAAGAAGTACTTTTCTCCCTTTTTCACAATACAAGAACTTGTGGGCACTCAATGAAATTAATGCGCAGTAGGCTTAGAACAGATAAAAGGAAGTTCTTCTCCACCCAAAGAGTAATTAATACATGGAATTCCCTGCCGCAGGAAGTGGTTGCGGCTATAGGCATAGATAGCACCAAGAGGGGACTGGATAAAATATGGAATAGAGGTCCATCAGTGGCTGTTAGCCACAAGGTATTGATGGAACACAATGTCTGGGGCAGTGATGCTCTGTATTCTTGGTGCTTGGGGGGGCAACTGTGGGAGGGCTTCTGGAGTTCTGGCCCTGCTGGCAAACCTCTTGATGGCACCTGAGTTTTAGCCAGTGTTGTGACACAGAGTGTTGAACTGGGTGGGCCACTGGTCTGATCCAACATGGTTTCTCCTATATTCTTATGAGAAAGAAAAATAATAAAGTGCTATCGAGTCACAGCCGACTCACGGTGACCCCATGCGCAATGTGGTCCAGGCAAGAGATGAGGCAACGTTAGAAGAAACAAAAAAAGTCTTCACCCGCTGGCAATGTTCCCTCTAAGCTGTGGAGTCTTGTGAGCAAAAAATCTACTTTGTGAGCTACTGGCATTAAAGTTGTGAGCAAACAATTTGGCTACTGTATAAATCAGTTTGCTCTGGAGCCATCCCTCCTGAGCTGAGACAAAAATCTGCGAGTCAGAGGCTAAAAAACTGTGAGCTAGCTCACACTAACTCAGCTTAGAGGGAACACTGCCCACTGGTGCAAGACAATGATAGAGGAAGACGAGACAAATTTCCCTAAGGGAGGAGTTCCAGAGCTCCAGTGCAGCAACTGAGAAGGCCCTTTCTTGGGTTCCAACCCTCCTAGCCTCAGATGGTGGGCCACCCAAATCAGTCTCCAAAGATGATTGTAGTGATCAGGTCGGTTCATATGGGAGTAGGTGGACTTCAGGTATGCTGGCCCCAGATTTATTGTTTGTTTATTTATTGTTTCCATTTATACCCCGGCCTCCCCATGAGCAGGCTCAGGGCGGCATACAGTACCATAAAACCATATACAAAGATTAAAACATTTAAACATAAACATTAAGCATTAAAACGTTAAAACAATCCGATAGTATAGTATAGGTAGGGCTTTAAAGGTCAATACCGGGATCTTCTGGAGATAGATAAATTCCAGCTATTTACCTTTTTATTTAGGTTACTTATAAGCCACGGGTGTGTGGGTGTGCCAGTACCATTAGGTTTCCTAGTTCCTGCATCCTTCTCTCCTCCAAATAAAGTACCAGCCCTGGATTCCCTCCAGTGCACGGGAGCAGGAAGTACATCAGGAAATACCATTTGGAAATTGTAACCCTCAACCCAGGAGGATGCTAGGCTGACCACCTCCCAAAATTGGGGACCCCTGGCACATGTTAGTGGTTGTGACCATGGAACTGGAGACTTTTATCAGGGGGAACTCTTTGCTCAGCCATGAAGCTTGCTGATCTTGGACAATCTAATTTGCCACAGAGGGTGGCTGAAAACATTAAATTGAGGACAAAGTAATAAGAAAGGCCATGCAATCTAACCCTACGTTTCTTGGACAAAGGTGTGGTATATAAAGGTAATTAACAGGCAGTCATGGTGGGATGAATCTACTCCAAAAAAAGACTCTGCTCGGCCGTGAACTTCTTGTGGTCATTGAGGTGGCTTAAAGTGATGAGTGAGTTCAATGAGGACTAGCGTAGTATAATATAATGTCTAACAGAAGGTGCAATCCTATGCAGTTATTCCACTCTAAGCCTGTTACGAATTGTAAACTGGTTTAAACTGCCCCTCTCCCATGGAGAGGCAAGTAGCTCTCCTTTTTGCTCCCTCCCTCCCATGTGCAATATGGGGCTGACAATTCTGACATACCTTGTCCTTACAACAGCCCATGGAACATTCTAGAGCACAGTAATGATGCTAAGCCTGATCATATGCCTGTATCTGGGTCTATTCACTTGCTCAGTTACCCTAGGACACCTTTGAACTCATGGCAGCTTCTGATCTTCCCAGTATGTTCAGGTAGCCAACATAATGAAATGAGACTGTCAACAAAGTTGTGGGTTCTTCTTTAACCCTTTTTTATCTTGGAGTTTGAGATTATGTGAATGCACAAAGGATTACCATCTTGAATAGGTGGACATGATAGTTCCACACCAAAAGAGTCAGTTACAGTCCCAAAAGCGATAGTTCCACACCCATTAAAGAGTCAAGAGGGTGGGGCTGGAAAGCTGTTGTCCAGGTCGGTGAATATTATTATCAGCTTTGGGTGAGCACCCTTAATTTTTGCAGCCTTTGCCCTTCCTTCATGTAAATGTACCTTCCTCTTCTGCCTCCCCCATCAGATTTACCGTCGTTGCTGGCTGGTGTTTCGGAAATCTTCCAGCAAAGGCCCCCAGCGGCTGGAGAAGTATCCGGATGAGAAGTCCGTGTGTTTACGTGGCTGCCCAAAGGTAAGACTCTCTTCAGAATGTCATAACTCTTCCAACCTTGGCCTGGAGGGATTGTAATGGGGGAAGCTGTCCCAGTTCTCCCCCCCCCCCAGCTAGTATTGTATGCTCACCTCCTTCCCAGCGAGGGGTCCCTTTAGGGAGAGGCAGGAGTGGGCAACCTCCTACACGTAGCTGACTCGCAGTTGGCCTAGTTCAGCGATGTTCGGCAATGTTTTCTACTTTGATGGCGTTCTCATTATCGCTAAATGCCTCTCCAGGGCACCGTTGGGGTCCATGTGACACTTCGTGCAGGAAAAATGCTGCCCAAGGGAGCCCCAGTGGCAAAAAATAGCATGTTTATATTGGAAGTAGAATGGCCTCTCTTTCCCAGCCTTTTGCTGGTCATCTCTTCTCACCTGGCCTCCCAAGTCCTGGCTCCCCCCTGCATCTAAGTTGCTTCTAATGCAAGAAATTTCCTCCACCAATCTGTAAACTCACAGATGCTTGCTTTTAGGCTTGTGAAGAAAGAACATGACCTGCAGTAGAGGGAGGCAAGGTTGATGGGGCCATGGCTCAGTGGTAGAGTGGCTGCTTGGCATGTAGAAGGTCCCAGGTTCAACCCCCGGCATCCCCAATTAATGCAGTCAGGTTAAAGATGAGGTGGAAGCCTCTACATGAGACCCTCAAGAGCTGCTGCCAGTCAGGGTAGACAGTGCTGACCCTGGTAGGCCAGTGGTCTAACTTCATATAAAGCAAATGCTTCTTTAAGAGACCATAATTTAGTAGTGAGCAGGCTGAGTAGCCCTGACTAGTCAGACCTCATCAGAGCTTGGAAGCTAAGTGGGGTCAGCCATGGTCAGTTCTTGGATGGGAGAGCACCAAGGAAGACTATGGTGGCTGGGAAGAGGCAGGCAATGGCAAACTCTTGCCATGAAAATCCCCTGGTCCTGGGGTCACTGAGTCAGTTGTGACTTTAAAAGGTAAAGGTTCCCTTGCTTGAAAGCCAGTCGAGACCGACTCTAGGGTTGCGGTGCTCATCTCCATTTCAAAGCCGAAGAGCCAGCACTGTCCGAAGACGTTTCCGTGGTCATGTGGCCGGCATGACTAAACACCAAGGCGCACGGAACGCT